>NC_137051.1:3062500-3065000 GCF_032717465.1 Coenobita brevimanus
GGACACCCACCCCTCTGTGTTATCTTGGAAGGGGTCCCGCGCCCCCCCCCACCCTCCTTCACCCTTCTCTCTCTCTCTCTCTCTCTCTCTCTCTCTCTCTTTCACACTCATCCTCTTATCATTTTTTCCCTTTTTTTTTTCTTTCTCCCCTTTTCATCCACTTTATCTTCCTTTATTTTTTCCTTTCTCTCCCCGGTTCTAATTCTCATTCCTTTAACTTTCAATCTTCTTACACTCTCTCTCGCTTTCTCTCTCTCTCTCTCTCTCTCTCTCTCTCTCTCTCTCTCTCACACCCTTCATTAAATCAAACTTTCTTACTGAAATCTTTGCTTAGTTTTATGCACTTCTCTTTTTCCTTTTTCTTTTTTTTTTTTGCGTTGCTGTTATTCTCCTCTCTCTCACTCTCTCTCTCTCAGTCGTCCTCCAGATCTCTCTGCGACTATATTATTAATCCCCTCCTCTGTTCTCTCTCTCTCTCTCTCTCTCTCTCTCTCTCTCTCTCGCCCCAGCAGCTCCGTCTCTCACTCCCACGCAACTGAGAGATCACATTTTCCCCTCCACTTTCAATTCCTCTCACGTCTTCCCTCCTCTCTCTCTCTCTCTTGCCCTCCCAGGTCAGTGATTTCCCATCTCTCTTCTTCTATCTTCCTTCTTTCCTACCTGACTACAAGTACATCCTTCACTCCTACCAAATTCAGTTCCTTCCTACCACATCCTACCTTCTCTTACAAGCATCCTCTCTACAACAAAATAATGGCAATCTCTTCCTATATTTTTCTATAATTATTTTCATTTCCCATTGTCTGTTTTCTGTCTACCCTGTGTCTAAAAACATATTCTGTTATTATTTCATCTACCCATCCCTAGGCCTATCCCTCTTGAGGTTTCATATATATAATAACTACTCATCATTATCTCTTATCTTTCATTCCCTCTCTCTATCCTGTTTTCGTCCTCCATAATTATCTACAAAAACACCTTTCATCACGCACGCGCACACACACACACACACACACACACACACACACACACACACACACACACTCTCCCATCTCCCTTTTGCATCCTGTTCTCCAGTTCTCTCTCTCTGTTATGACATGTTCTGCAATAACCGCCTGAAAGCACATTCCTCACCCTTTCCCCTCATGACGCAGTACCTTTAACTCTCTCTCTCTCTCTCTCTCTCTCGCTCTCTCTCTCTCTCTCTCTCTCTCTCTCTCTCTCTCTCTCTCTCTCTCTCTCTCTCTCTATCTCGTAATATACATATTTTTTACTTTCTTTTTAATCTTTAATTTTTATTCCAGAGGCAAATCGTTCATGGAAGGGTAAGCTAGGATTTATCAGAAGTAAAAAATTATTCTGGAACGAAAGAGCAATGGATTTATTTACAAAGTTTTTGAGCTGAGAAAGGCAGATTAGGAAAGACATAAATCTGCCATTTCCGTCTGTCCACCTATCTATCTATCTACCTTTCTATCGGATATCAGACGCCATAATGTCATTAATATACAGAATTATCAATTAGCTGTAGCACATGCACAACTATTAAACTAAAACAGACAGACATTATATATATATATATATATATATATATATATATATATATATATATATATATACACACGATTCAGGCGAACCTTCATTGAAACAAACACAAAAATGAACCAAGCCCAAAGTGAACCCGGTGAGGTTAACCCATCTCAACTCCCAGCATCACACGATCTGCTACAAACCAAACAGCACTCGGAGCCCCAAAAAGTGAACCCCAAACATTGAACCCCGCGTGAACCCCGACAGAACACTGTGTGATGGAATAGCAGGGATGGTGGTGGATCTGCATTTGAAAGCATCCTCTGGTGTGGAGAGAGAGAGAGAGAGAGAGAGAGAGAGAGAGAGAGAGGGGAGAAGAGGAGAGAAAAGAAAGCTAATTGGAAATGTAAACTTTGAAAAATAAATGAAAGTGGGAACAAGATGAAAATTATAGTAGTAGTAGTAGCAGTAGTAGTAGTAGTTGTAGCAGTAGTAGTTGTAGCAGTAGTAGTAGTAGTAGTAGTAGTAGTGGTAGTAGCAGTGGTAAGTGTAGTAGTAGTAGTAGTAGTAGTAGTAATAAAACTAATAATAATAATAATAATAATAATAATAATAAAAATAAAAACTATACAGGCAGATCAATTTATAGCTCTCCTTTTCCACACACCTGATACGTGTCTAGTCGAGTATTACTTCTGAAGCATCCTGTATATATATATACCAAAAACAGAAACCAACAACAACAACAATAACACAATCTGTCCCCACCATCCCTTCCAAAAACAAATAAAATGAATAAATAAATAAATAAATAGGGTAAAAACTAAAAAAAAAAAGAATCGAAAACAGATAGAAATAGTTGATACCCACGACGCACATGCAAAGGCTAAAAATGTTACCGACTTGCCCCCGAGAGATGCAATATTTCACACGACTCCATCCATCTCTCTCTCTCTCTCTCTCTCTCTCT
>NC_137051.1:3070000-3105000 GCF_032717465.1 Coenobita brevimanus
ACATCTCTCATTCATTTCTCCACATGCGGGTTTGCTTCCTTCATTCTCTCTATCCCCAGACGATTTTATTCAACTTACGAGGAGGGTTGTGTAGAGGGGTTGGGAATTTTATCGGCATTATCATCGTCATTATCATCATCATCATCAAGATCCCATTTTTTTTCTGGTTATGTGTGGGATGGGAAGAAGCAAGGAAAATGAGGGGTTAAGCGAATAATAAAATAAATAAATAAATAAATATAATGGAACTGTGTCTATGTAACTCTCTCTCTCTCTCTCATAATTTCCACCTCACATTTCCCCTCCACACACCACTTACGCTCCACACAAACTCTCCACACCAACTTACCACATTCATTCTCAGCATTCTTACATGCACATTCATACATACAGCAATATACACTGGCGTAGTCATACATACACATACTGTGATACATGAATACGCAACGATGCATGCATTTTATATTCCTACGCATACCTACATATACGGAATACATACATTTATGCACATGTGACAGTATATACATTCATGTTATGCATATACATACAATCATAGGTATACATACTGTACATACATACAAACAACAATGCATACGTACTGATAATATTCACATTCATACATTAATACTGTAGATATACATGCACGTACACATCTATACGTACATGTCTGCACGCATGCATGCATGTATACATACACAAATTCATGTATTCATACATGTTTGTACATACATTCATACAGCTTTTTATTTATGTTTCCGATTCTGGATATAAGTTTTAACGGCCCGTTTCCTGAGGCCCATTAGTCCTCCACCGTACCATACTCCTCTACTGTCACCAATTCGGCGCTAACGCCCACTGTCCATACTGAATACATGTTAGGGCTGTCTCATACGGGACAAGTGTACTGGTATTAGCGGGGATGTTTTTACGACATGTCGACCGTTGTATTGGGTAGATCAGTAAAGTCGACTCCAGTGAAATTCAAATCCTTTATACTGTTCCATTCCCCGAAAGAGATTCGAACCCACATCCACTGGAACAGCAGACAATCTCTCTACCGACTTGACCACCGCGCATATATATATATATATACACAAACATAAAATATACATTAATGCGTATATATATATATATATATATATATATATATATATATATATATATATATATATATACACAAACATAAAATATACATTAATGCGTACAGCTGTATACACACATATTCACGTACATGCACGTCCACACGGACTTTCCACGTACACAGAGACTTTTCGCATAGACAAAATCCCACCACACGCATCCACGCACCCAGGTTATCCCTCCCCCCTCTCTCTCTCTCTTTTACCGACAAAATTTTACACACACACACACACACACACACACACACACACACACACACACAGACTTTTAGCTTTCCCAGAAAACTACACACACACACACACACACACACACACACACACACACACACTGCCTTCCAGGACTAGTGGCTGTGTTTTCTCAGGCGAAATTCCGCACATGTGGTTTTTCTCAGCAGCCAGTTCGGTGTTTTGTTGTTTTTGTTGTTGTTTTGTTATTGCTGAGGGTGGTGGTAATGCTGTTGTTGTTGTTTGTGGTGGTGGTGGTGGTGATTTTTTGAGACAGTGGCTGTTGTCAGTTTTCTTGCTGTTTTTGCTGCTTTATTTTGTTTTTTTGTTGAGGTAGTTGTGGTAATGTTTATTTGTGTGTGTGTGTGTGTGTGTGTGTGTGTGTGTGTGTGTGTGTGTTCTACTTGTCTTTGTCATCATAATTCATTCTCTGATCCACACTTACTGCTGCCATTCATTTTTTTATTCCTGTTTCTTTCTTTTCTTTCACTTTTCTTTTTCTTTGCCCAAGCCCTTCTATCTTTTCAGACCACATACCTTTTACCTTTTACCTTTTTCTCCCTTATTTTCTTTCATTATTCTTTCTTTCCCATGCTAGACTTCAAACATTTTCTTTTTTCTCTTTTTTTTTTCACCCTTTCCAGCTTAGCCATTAGATACAGTCACAATAATTGTTTTAAGCCCAGCCTCTGCGCCTGTGTGTGCCTCTCCTAACTTTCCACATTACGGGGCCGTTCAGATATAAATAACGCCCTACTGCACTGGCCACGGGGGTATGCACTCTCTCTCTCTCTTATTTCGAATATAAAGTGAGCTGTTCATTGTTTATACTGTACTGTAAATGATAAATAAAATAAAAAAATTATCTCTATACATAGTCACATTAATTCAGATTCAAGCTTTATTATTATTATTATTATTATTATTATAGAAGAAATGATTACGAACTAATTCTAACAATTACTATTTTTTCGTTATTTTTCGTTTTTTATCATAACTTTTCGCTCTCTCCCTCTCTAATTATTATCGGTACAAAATTTTGGTTGTGTGAGGATTGTTTTTCTATATTCTTTTTCCCTTTTCCTCTTTTCCAGGTCATAAACGCTCAATGGACAATAGCCGACAGCTGCGACGGGCTGGAAATGATGATGATGATGATGATGATGATGATGATGGTGGTGGTGGTGGTGGTGGTATTACTGGTGTTTATGGTGATGATGATGTAGGTGGTAGTGATGGTGATGATGATGATGATGGCGATGATGATGATAATAATAATGATGATGAATTTTTTCTGCTTTCCAAAAGACTGAAGTTCTATTTTTGGAAAATTTATCAAACTCGAGAACACGATTACCATTGTTATCCTCTTGTTTGTTTTGACCTCAGTTTGTATCCGCGTACCTGTGTGTGTGTGTGTGTGTGTGTGTGTGTGTGTGTGTGTGTGTGTGTGTGTGTGTGTGTGTGTGTGCGTCCTCCTGTATATTTTCCTATATGTTTAGTTATCAATTTAATTACCATGTACCACAATAAAATATAAAATGAAAATAAAAAATAAATAAAAACTGCCATCAATACAGTAAACTCCACCTTCCTCGAATCATTAGCTCAATTAATCCCTTTCCTTCCATATCTATACCTCTAATTAACGCCAATAGTTACAGGACGATTATCTAATTATTTTTATTTGTCTTTATTTACCTATATATTTCATTTATTATCTATTTATTTAATTGTTTTCCTATTTTCTTATCTATTTATTTATCAGGAAAATCTCGCACTCAAGGGGGAATTTAAATTGTTCTTCCTTGACCCATCCACCTCAAGAAATCCCTCGAATCTTAAGAAAATCGTCTGGAGGTAACAGGAAGGAATGATAAAAGGTGTTCATCCGTTCTCCAAATTCCAAGTTATGATAATAAAAACGAATTTTTTATTGGAAATGGGTTAAACTATTTTAGGAGGTCACTAAGTACATCTGATTGGAAATAACTGATTGTCCGTCTGCCTGGTTTGATATCACTGAGCTCTCTCTCTCTCTCTCTCTCTCTCTCTCTATGTAAACTGTGTAATCTTCATTATATTAATTTTTTATATTTTTTCTTTTACTTTGTTTATAATTTTTACTTCCATCTGCAGTTTTTTTTTTTTTTTTTTTTTTTTTTTTTTTTTTTTTTTTTAACCGGTCAGATTTGCCCCATTCCACGGTATAAATTTTGCTTCTTCCTCAGTATCACGTCAGTTCCTAGTCAATCAGATAATACCACCTGGAGTCACGTGCAGAGATAGATCGGCATTATTATTCAGTATTCACCAAAATTATTTATCTGTTCTTTACCATCTCTCTCTCCTTATCAAGTATTTACAGTCCGTCACATGCAGTCTATCATTTGCAATATTCACAGTCATACTATTCTTCGGCCTTCATTCCTTCTTTTCTCCCATCCTCTTCGTTTCCCTCCTCAGTCTTCTTTTATTTACCTTTTCTCCCTGTTCTCCGCTTCTCTCTGCGTTCCTTCCTTTCTTCACTCGTTTTCCTTCATTTTCCCTCCTTCATTCGTTTATTCCTCTTACTCTCCACTTCTTTCTTCGTTCCTTCCTCTCATCCTTCAGTCATTTTCATTCATCTTCCCCCTTTCATTCCTTCCTCTGATTTACATATTCCGACTTATTTCTCTCTCATCTTCATTTATTTCCCTTCTTCCTTTTCTCTCCCTCTGACACAATTCACTCCGACATAACTCTCTCTCTCTCTCTCTCTCTCTCTCTCTCTCTCTCTCTCTCTCTCTCTAACATAACTTTCCTTCAACATTTCTTCCTTTCAACATTATTTTCCAACGTGCAGTCTCTCTCTCTCTCTCTCTCTCTCTAACATAACTTTCCGTCAACATTTCTTCCTTCCAACATTACTTTCCACCGTGCAGTCTCTCTCTCTCTCTCTCTCTCTCTCTCTCAATAGTCTCCCTAATTCAAATCGGCAGTCCAGAATTTCCAAAGATATTTTTTCACCCCTCAAAAAAGAGAGAGAGAGAGAGAGAGAGAGAGAGAGAGAGAGAGAGAGAGAGAGAGAAAATATATATATATATATTCTTTTTTTCGCAACTCATAAATCACGCCCCCCAAAATCGAAAAAGGCAATTATGATATTCGAAAAAATAGGATTAGCCATTAAAATATATATATTGCAAAATATTGGGAGAAGAAACTAAAAAAAAGAAAAGAAAAAGAGGAAAGATAAAAATAATCGAGAGGGAAGTGGGATTGCAGAGAGAGAGAGAGAGAGAGAGAGAGAGAGAGAGAGACAGAGACAGAGAGAGAGAGAGAGTAAAAAAGAATATTCGCGCCCAACTATTTGTCACATACTTCATACTCCCCTTGTCCTCTCTCTCTCTCTCTCTCTCCCCTCTTCCCTCTTCTTCCCTGTCCCTCCCCTTCCCTCTCTCCCCTCTCCTCCTTTATCGCTGTCCTCCTCTTTCTCCTCCTCCTCGCCCTCCTCCTAATCTATTCCTCTACCTTGCCTCCTCCTCCTCCTCCTCCTCCTTCTCCCTCTTCTTCTTCTCCTCCTTCCTCTCTCCCTTCCCCTTCCCTCCACATCCCCCCCTCCCCACCTCCTACTCGATTTCCCCTCTCCCTCTCCCCCTTTTCATCCTCCTCTCCTTCTCTTCCTCCCAGCTTTTTCCCCTCCCTCCCCCACTCTCTCCCACTCTCCTCTTACATCTTCCCCCTCTCCTACACTCTTTCTAACCTCTCTTACTCCCTCCCTCTCTCCCTCTCTTTCCCCCTCTCCTCCTCTCGCCCCTCCTTTCCTCCCATTCCCCTCATCTCCCCTCTCCCTTCCCCTCTCTCCTCCTCCCCAGTTCTTCCCTCTTTCTCCCTCTCCCCATCCCACGCGCTCCTCATTCTCTCATCTCACTTCTCCCTCCCCTTCCATCCCCTCCCTACTCCTTCCCCATCTCCCGCCTCCCCTCCCCTCCCTTCCCTCATCTCCCCTCTCCCCTCCCCCATCCACGCCGGTATTTGCGTCACCAGAGCACAAAAATTTAACAAAGAATGGGAGGGACCTAAACCCTGGTATTACTGAAGCCATTTTTGTTTTTTCCGGAATTTTGGGACTTGTGTTTTGGATTTATTTCAGGCAATAATTTTATAATGGATTTTCTTTATAATTTTTATTTTTAGTTTTGGTGTTGGTGTTGGTGTTAGTGTTGCTGATGTTGTTGATGATGATGATGGTGATGATGATGATGGTGATGATGATGATGGTGATGACGATGACGATGGTGATGATGATGATGGTGGTGATGATGATGGTGGTGATGATGATGCTGTTGTTATTGTCGCTTTTGTTATTATTCCTGTATTGTTGTGGTGTTTGCTTGTGTTGGTGTTGTTGTTGCATGTGTTTTGCTAGTGTTACCCTTAATGCTGCAGCTGTTGTTGTTGTTGTAAGTATTATTATTATTATTATTATTATTATTTGCTCATAATCTTGCTGCTGTCCCACCCACTCCCGTCTTTGGCCGTCCTTGTTCTGCTTTTGTTAATATTTTTGTTACTGTGAAGCTAACATTTCTTTCTCATATTAACTATTATTTCCTCTGATGTTTAGCAGGTACTGATGTTAATTCTAATGTTTACTTTCTCTGTGTATACCTGCTGTATTTTTGTATTTCCTTGTATTCTAGGTTTATCTGTTTTATGACTGTATTATCTTGTATTCTGTGTCCTGTATTCCTTTTTTTTTTTTTTTCTGTATTGGACACCACCAGGATGAGGAATATTAATGGAGGAAGAAAACGGAGGAGAGAAAGTTATAATGGAGGGGGGACTGAAGGAAGGAGGGGAGGGGGAAAAAAAGTAGGCGAAAATTAGGGAAGGAAAATGGACTGGTTGATATACAGCGTGTGAAGGAGAGGGGAAAAGGAAGGAAGGAAGGAAGGAATTAAGGAAGGAAGGGAAGAAAGAAGGAAGGGAGGGAGGGAGAAAGGAAGGAAGGAAAAATTGAGAAATGATAGAAAAAAAGAATGAAAATGAAAGTGAATTATGGAAAAATATTACAGGAGAGAAAATCTGAAGTGACAGGAGAGAGAGAGAGAGAGAGAGAGAGAGAGAGAGAGAAATAGATAGTGCCATTAAAAAAGTAAAAAATATGGAAGTGTGGATATAAAGAAAAGAAATAATGTCTGAAGGAAAAAAAATGATAGAAATGGAGAGAGAGAAACCCAGGACGTAAGACCAAGGAAAAACGAAGGAGGAAAAGGAGGAGGAAAGGAAGGAGGAAGAGGAGAAAAAGGAATGTGGAATTAAATCAAAACACAAAAGCACAGAGCGAAGGAAGGAAGGAAGGAAGGAAGGAGGGAGGATGGAGAGATGGAAGGAAGGAAGGAAAGAGGGAAGATGCAGAGATGGAAGGAAGGAAGGAAGGAGAGATGGAAGGAAGGAGGGAGAATGGAATGATGGAAGGAAGGAGGGAGGGAGGATGGTGAGATGGGAGGAATGAAGGAGAGAGGATGGAGAGATGGGAGGAATGAAGGAGAGAGGATGGAGAGATGGAAGGAAGGATGGAGAGATGGAAGGAAGGAACGAACGAAAGGAGAAGAAAGAAGTGAGGAAGGAAGGAATTTTGAAAGGATGGACGGAAGAAAGAAAAAAGAGAGCAGAAAGAAAGAAAAAAAGAGGAAGGAAGGAAGGAAGGAAGGAAGGAATTAAGGAAGGAAGGAAAGAAGGAAGGAAGCAAGGGAGCAAGGAAGGAAAGGAGGACGGAAGGAACGAACGAAGAAAAGAAAAGCAAGGAAGGAAAGAAATGAGGAAGGAAGGAAAAAAGGAAGGAAAGGAGGAAGGAAAAAGGGAAAAAAGGAAAGAAAGGAGGAAGGAAGGAAAAAAGGAAGGAAGGAAGGAAGGATGCTGCGAAGCTTGCGAGGTGGTGCGAGGGAAAAAAAGGGGTTGAGGGAAAAAGGAAAAATAAAAGAAGAAAAATAGAGATGGGAATAAATAAAAGAACGGAGCAAATTTACGGTGACAAGGAGAGAGAGAGAGAGAGAGAGAGAGAGAGAGAGAGAGAGAGAGAGAGAGAGAAGGAAGAAACCAATAAAGTAATAAAGGCAAGAATAACGGAAGTGTAAATAACAACCAAGAAAACCAAGAAAATTTAAAGCAACGTTAATAAATAGGAAAAATAAAAAACAGTAAAGGAAGAGGTAAAAATCATGATATATGTTGATTAGAGGAAAAAGAGAGAGAGTGAGAAAAAGAGATGAATTAAAGCGAGTGAGGCGGAATGAAAAATTAAATGAGAAGTTCTGAATAGAGGCGAAAGAGAGGGACGAGAAAGAATAAGAATGCAAATGAGAAGAAGAAGAAAGAGGAGGAGGAATGATATGATAAGAGAAGGAAGGAAGGAAGGAAAGAAAGAGAGAGGGAACTGAGAAATTGATAAAATATAGGTAGACAGATAGATAAACAGACAGACAGATAGAAACTGACAGAAAGGTAGGTAGGTAGGTAGGTAAGTGGATAGACAGACAGTAATAGACAGACAGACCGATAGACACAGATCGACTGATAGATAGATAGATAGATAGACAGATAGATAGAGATAGATAAAGGAAAAAACAAGGAATGAAGAGCCCGGAAGGAAATGATAAAAGAAGAGAGGAAGGAAGGAGGGAACAAAGAGAGAAAGAGAGCTGAGAGACAGATAGATGTAAACAAATAGATAGATTTATAGAGACACAGTGAATGAGTGAGACAGATTATAGTGACAGATAGATAGATTTAGATGGTGACAAAGTATATAGAAGGATTAAAACCACCTGGATAAAGAACCAAGTAGATAGACACATTGATAAAGAGATAGATAGACAGACAGATAGACAGATAGATAAAGAGGCATATAGATCGATACAGAGAGATAGATATAGAGCATTACAGATAGATAAACAGACAGACAGACACAGACAGATAGACAGACAGGCAGATAGATAAACAGATAGAAATAGATAGACAGGCGAAGTGAGCCAGTAAGCGAGTGAGAGTTAGGGAAGGAGAGAGAGAGAGTTAAGAACAGAACTCGTGTCTTGGAAGAAGGAGTGATAAAGTTAGAGAGAGAGAGAGAGAGAGAGAGAGAGAGAGAGAGAGAGAGAGAGAGAGAGAGAGAGAGAGAGAGAGAGAGAGAGAGGAAACACGGACGAAGATGTAAGGAGAAAATAAAGAAAATGAGAATAAAAGAGAAGATGAGAGAATAAAGGAGGGACCATGGGAGAAAATGAGAGAGAGAGAAATAAAAAGGGGGGAGAGAGAGAGGTGATAAACTTGATACGAAGGAGAGAGAGTCCATGATGGTGATGATGATGATGATGATGATGATGATGATGATGATGATGGTGGTGGTGGTGGTGGAGGTGGTGGTGTTGGTGGTGATAGTAAGACGATGATGATGATGATGATGATGATGATGATGGTGATGATGATGATGATGATGATACAATTAGTGATGATGCTATGTCGATGATAAGGATGATGATAATGGTATTGGTGGTGAAAATGGAGGTGGTGATGATGGCAAGACGATGATAATGAAAAAGGCGATGATGATGGTGATGATGATGATGATGATGATGATGAAACAGAGACATCAAACAAAGACAGAAAGAAAAGGAGAAGAGAAAAGAAGAAGAATAGAATTAAACAAACAGAAAAATAAAACTGAAACAACAAAATAAAAGGAAAAGAAACACACACACACACACACACACACACACACACACACACACACACACACACACACCAGAAAAGCGTGGAAAAAAAAAAATCCGGAAAAAAATCAGGAAGAGAGACGACAAATTAAGGAAGAATTCATCACAGGGGTAAATAGGAGGAGGAAGGAGGTAAAACAGACGAAGAAAGGAGGGAGGGAAGGAAAGAAGCGACAGGGTTGAAAAATGATGGAGAGAGAGAGAGAGAGAGAGAGAGAGAGAGAGAGAGAGAGAGGATGGCATATATTAAAGAAGACAGAACTGAAGAAAGATACCAGAAATAGGAGTAGTGGTGGTGCTGGTGGTAGTAGCAGTAGTAGTAGTGGAAGTGGCGGTAGTAGTGCTAGTATTTTTGTTGCTATTGCTATTGTTTTTAGTACTGTTATGATACTTATTACTACTACTACTATTTCCTATCTCCTGACAATTTCTCTGCACAGATACACACACATCAAACAAAACAACACAAGCACAATCCAAGACAAGTGAAAAAACAAACCCCAACCCAACATAAAACTCCCAAAAGAAACTCAAACACACACACACACACACACACACACACACACACACACACACACACACACACACGTACCCCCCGTTTCGGCGATTTGAGCGAAACTCACGAGGGGCGGCGTAAACTTGGCTGGGCTATAATCACCGCCGATACGTCCCGGAGACAAAAGTTGTTGAATTGGTGGAACTTTCTCGGTCCGGAGAGAATTTGGTGAAGATTTTAGTAGAGAGGGAGAGATTTTCCGTGTGTGTGTGTGTGTGTGTGTGTGTGTGTGTGTGTGTGTGTGTGTGTGTGTGTGTGTGTGTGTGTGTGTGTGTGTGTGTGTGTGTGTTTTAACCCCTGAGTTTGGAGAATGTAAGCGGAGGGTAAGAGTATTTATCTATTTGTCTATCTGTCTTTCTATTTTGCTTTTACACGATAAAATTACTTAAGGAGAGACACAACTTACTTAGACGAAGATTTTAGCGGAGGGCGACATTAACAACTTTATTTATTCATTATTTATTTATTTATTTATTGTTCTTAACACCGTCATTTATTGTAGCAACTTCAGTAACTGGACATACTGACAGACAGACAAATGAGGAAGTGAAGGAGCGTTGTTGTTACGTAGACAGACAGACAGATAGATAGACAGATAGATAGATAGATAGATAGATAGACAGACGGACATAGAAACTGCTGGCTCTACTTCAGGGAGACAAAGTTAAACATTTGCCACAACTTTCGCGAACTGGGGAGAATTTGTTAAAGATTTTGACAGGGGACAAAGATTATTATTTTTTACTCTCTCTCTCTCTCTCTCTCTCTCTCTCTCTCTCTCTCTCTCTCTCGCAACAATAGAAGTTATGCTGAAATAACACTTCATTATATACAGCTAAATCACCTCCACAGGCATCAATACCCAGTCAATTACCTAACCATTAAGCCTTATAATTAGCTCCCTCATGGTGGAGAATAGTCTATAATTTTCCCTCAGATAACGCTATGATAAAGAGATAAGAGATAGTCACGGAAGCTAGAGCCTTAATATCAGCAGCAATAACCCCCGCATGATAAGAACAACTCTAGTATCACAGAAGCTAAAGTTAGATGATATTATTGGAGTGAGTCATAGGAGCCTGATTATTAAAAGTTTAAATGATTCTGCAATAATTCTCCAATTATTCTCAAATTTCTCGACCAATTCACCGCCTCCCGAAGCTCAATTCTCGTCACTTTCATAATTATCTCTGACGAATTTCCGTTTCATTTCGGTAAAAGGCAGATCAGTTTCAGTGACACCTGTTTAATTAGGACGGCAGGTGAGAGGGCTCGTTACCTGAGGAATGTGTGCAATTATCAGGAATAAATCAGTATGCATCTATTTATTTATTTATTTTGTTTACTGTACTATTCCTTTTCCTCGTTCAACTAGCAGTTTAAATGGGGACCTTGATGGAATTTTGATGGTTTCCGTTCGTGTTCTGCAGTTCTTTCACGTTCACTTGACCAAATTTTCGTCCTTCTGTGGTGTATTTCACGTAGCTCGGTGGCAGAGACAGTAATGCGGCTCTACATCCTTCCCACAGCACTTCTTTGGGACTAGCATCCAGTTCGTGTTAAATCTATTGTTACAGCTCAGCATTCGGCGACGGAAGGTAATTTTGGGCCATCTTAAAATGATAAGAGTATAGCAGAGGTTGTGACTATGGGAAAAAAAAAAAAAAAAAAAAACTTGGACGATCTGCAAGTTGTCAGTGAGCATAAACAATTTTTCTTGTTGAACTCCATTTAGTGTGATTCAGAAATATGATGAAAATTAATAAACAGAACAAAGAGTGTTTCGAAATGGAGAGGTTTGATATGGTTTTTGGCAATTCTTCTAGTGCTAGATATAGTACCAAAAATTTTACAGAAGTGCTTGCCAGAGTATGGAGTTGGATAGCATTCTAAAAATAACCAACCTTACTGAACACAAGCAGGTAAAATCATACACCCAATTGCGCTGCTCCAAGACACAGCCAACCCCGTCCTCCCTGCAGCCTCTGAATGCATTAGGCTGCACTCCCCCCAGCCCTTCCCAAGACCCACATACTTTTACGAGATACAAAAAGTGTGTTTGAGCCATATTTAGAGTCGTACCCAGTATTAATGTTTTTTTTTTAAGTAACTGTTTTGTGATTTTGTTTCGTCTCTCTCTCTCTCTCTCTCTCTCCCAATCTGTTTGTCTACGTTTCTATCTATCCATCCATCTATCTATCTACCATCTACCGCTCTATCTACCATCTATCATTTATCTATCTATGCATCTATCTACCTTCTACACACTTATCTATCCACCTATCCCTCTATCTATCCATCTATCTACCATCTATTACTTTATCTATCCATCTATCTACCATTTACCCATCTATCTATCTATCTACCTACCATCTACCCCTCTATCTATCTATCTATCTATCACGTATCCCCCACATTCACATATAATAGTTTTGCAAATGTTCGTCAGCGTGTTTGTGTACCCAGCCAATACTACAGCAATGCAATTTAGCGTTACCTTTTTATTGCATTTTTTTACCTTTTAATTAGTTTACCTGCCTACCTGAGTGTCTGTCTGTCTGTCTGACTGTCGTCTGTCTGTCTGTCTCTGTCTACCTACTTCTCTGCCTACCTGTCTCTTTCTACCTATGTCTGTTTGTCTGTTTCTGTGTCCACCTGTCTACGTACTTCTCTATCTATCTTTCTGTCTTTCTACCTGCCTGTCTGTCTGTCTGTTTGTCTACCTACGTCTCTCTCTCTCCCAGTGTCTATCCTCCTACTTGATACTCTTCCTATCTATTTTTCTACTCATGTATGTTTATGTCTGTTTATCTATCTGTCTTCTATCTATCTGTGTCTATCTCTCGCCTACGTATTTATCTTTGTTGCCTATTTTTATCTCTCTAAGTTATTCATGTACTCCATCTATACCTACCTATCGGTACATCTATCTATCTATATATCCATCCATCTTTATCTATCATCCTATCAGTCTATACATTTGCCTACGTAAATATCTCTATCTATCCCTCCATCTGTCTATCTGTCTATCCATCTATCTATCTACATAATACTTATCACATTTTTATAATTACTTTGTCCGTCTTTACATTCTGCTTTACCGTTAATATATTGCTTTATCTTTGAACACTATTACCAGTCTCTCTCTCTCTCTCTCTCTAATAATACCTGTAGGGGAGGTGGTTAGTCTGTAATTGCTGGGTTTTTAATAATTCATGCTAGTTTTTTCTGAATATTGTCCAGTTCTTTTAGTGCAACCTCTCCACATCCACAACCTCTCCACATCCACAACCTCTCCACATCCACAACCTCTCCACATCCACGACCTCTCCACATCCACGACCCCTCCACATCCACAACCTCTCCACATCCACGACCTCTCCACATCCACAACCCCTCCACATCCACAACCCCTCCACATCCACAACCTCTCCACATCGACCTCTCCACATCCACGACCCCTCCACATCCACAACCTCTCCACATCCACAACCTCTCCACATCCACAACCTCTCCACATCCACAACCTCTCCACATCCACAACCTCTCCACATCCACAACCTCTCCACATCCACAACCTTTCCACATTCACTCCACACGTGCAAGGGTGGGCAATATTCGCAGTGAGAGCGTACATGACTTGTAAATTGCAGCTAAAAAGAAAAGTTAGTGCAGTTTTGGTTTTAATTTGCTTCAGGGAAAGAGAATCACATTTTGACTACTCGTGTGAAAAAGTGAGCTGGCTTTAATCATCCTGTACTACTGACCTGACTCCCAACACTCTAACTCTTCGACGTCCGCATTCTTATAAAATTACCTCCATCATTTTAACTATAATGGGGTGAAATCTGACGATGACTTATGGGAATGTTATTTAATTCCAATAGTTATTCTAATCCCTATAGTCATTTTAATCCTTAGTCATTTTAATCCCTACAGTCCATTTTAATCCCTATAGTCATTTATCTTCATCTGAGGGAACTGGTCCACTCCCACAACTTTAATCCTATATCGTCGTTGCATGATATTCGGTAAGACGTAGTTATGCCGTAAGAATGAGTCTCCTTGGTTACTAGTCAAATCAACAGTTCTATCTGGGAACACTTAGCAGTCAACTGAGGTAAAGGTAACTAAAAATATTTGTCAGGGTAGAGCAAAGGCGGCTTTTTTTTTTTTTTTTTTTTTTTTTTTTGAGTTCATTCACTTAATCCTGTTTTCTCTTTTTTTTTTTTTTTCAAATGAAGTAAATGCGTCGTAATTTATTTTTCTTAATAGTTCGTTCACCTTTTTTTTTTTTTTTTCAATTACAGTAAATGCGTCGTAATTAAGTTTTCTTAAGAGCTCGTTGACTTTTTTTTTTTTTTAGAGTAGCTCCGTCGTAATTTATATTTTTTTTCTTAATAGTTCGTTCGCCCAGCCAGACTCGATTTTTTTTTTTTTCAAGAACGTGAGAGAGAGAGAGAGAGAGAGAGAGAGAGAGAGTAAGAGACTTTGAGGTGGTTAATGAGTAGGTAGCAAGCGTCAATTACTGTTCTACCTGCAATGACTGTCACGCTGCATTAAACTGGGATTGCCTCTCTCTCTCTCTCTCTCTCTCTTAATATTAATCGAGTTTAATTAGAAGACAGACTGTAAAAAATGATTCCACATTATTTGAGTTCCTATTCTCCTGAGTAATGAGATTGCTTCAACACCTTAATTATGACAGATCTACCTGGACTTAAATAGAATCACCTGAAGGTTGCAAAAATGTGATGAAAAATGTGATGAAACGGGTTGAAAATGTTAGACTGTGAGAGACTTAGAAATGGTTAATGACTGAGAATGTAGGTAAGATTGTAAGTGATTTAGCCGTAATTAATGACAAGGTAGTTAGGGGCAATCAGTGTCACCAAAGACTATTTCTAAGCCCTTCACTAGCAGAGGCCTTCCCTAGATTACATGCACTCCCATGAAGAAGAAGTAGCAAGGCCATAATAAGAGAAGTTGAGTTTGTGAGGGAGACTGTGGGAGATTTACGTACACCACAAGACCCGACCTCTGTACTTTCTTTTAAACTAAAGCCAAAGAATTTTATTAATCTCACGTAGCATAGTCTGTTTTTAATCCTCTTCTGATCATGATTTTTTATTATTTATTTTATTCATTTATTCATTTACTTCTTTCAATACCAACGAGCGATTTCATTCTCCCTACACTCTGTTCACTTTAACTGGGTGTAAAATTTCCATCCCTCCATTTTGAATGCTGGGTTATAAGAGAGTGAAACTAAAATGCAGTGCTAGTCACGAAGAAGAGCTATGGAGAAGATAACGAACCATACCCTTCCCTAATTCATCCACTGAGCAACTAGGTGAAATACGCTAATAAAGGACGAATAATCTCCGCCAAGTTAAGGTGAATGGAGTATAGTAAAGGCCTCTCATTGCTAAGAGGTCAAGGTGAAGAGAAGAAGACGAAGAAGAAGAACAAGAAAACAGAAGAAGACGACGAAGAAAAAGACGAGAAATACGAAGATGAAGAAAAAGAAGAAGAAGAAGAAGAATGAGGAAGAGGCGGTGGATAAAGGAAGTTTCTAAATCTATAGACGGAATAAATTACATGAAGAGTAATTAGAGTACAATAGTTACGTACAAACTAATCTAACAATCTATAATGTTTTCTTGTATGTTTAGAAAGTTATAATTGGAATGGGATCTAAACCAATTAAGACTTTGCTAAGAAATATATTAAGACGTTTGGATTAAGCTGCCTAGTAACGCTAACTCGCCTTTATAGTGTTTACCTTAGCACTACTTGAGGCGTAGGGTTCTAGGGCTAGGTCTAGTGTGAGGTATGGAAGTGTGAGCTGTGGCAGTGTGATGCTTGAATGAGTGGTGTGGAGATGAGGTGGGCGGGTGTGGGGAGTGTGAGTGAGGTGCGGTGGTGCGGTGGTGTGTGTGTGTGTGTGTGTGTGTGTGTGTGTGTGTGTGTGTGTGTGTGTGTGTGTGTGTACAATACTTATTTTGCCATACTTATGTGTGTATACGTTTCTGGACTTGTACGCGAATGTGGTATGTGTCTGTACCTGTGTATGTGTGTAGATGTATTTATGTCTGTGTGCGTGTGTATGTCAATAAAACACACTCGACCTCTCATAACCTCACATGACCTCTATAAAATGATCTATATAATGTGGGTCACCGCAGCTTGCCTCGTTCCCAGGTCCATCTCCAAGAAAACGTGGATTCTCAGAAGGGATTAGAGTGTGCGTGTTTGTGTTCTCGTGTGGTTGTCGGTGTTTTGTGTGTGTATGCTGGTAGAACACACACACACACACACACACACACACACACACACACACACACACACACACACAAGCAGCATATGATCTGTAATCCTTCTCCCTGCTCCCCCGGTATAAGGGATGCCGTATATAAGGAGAGAGAGAGAGACCACTTCACCCACCTATCCTACCAAGGTGGGTTTCGATCCTAGGTTCTTACGATTTAGGAGGTTTCTTAGCACCATTTCCTAGGCGATCTATTCTGTATGAAACACCTTAGCATTCCTTTGTCTGTATTTTATTGTGTACTTATATTCCTTGTCCATCGATATAATTTGCATCAATAAAATATATGATTATACTGAGTGTAATTTCCAGAATAAATCGGTTAGGAGGAGGCGTTAGGAAATCTTAAAAGCCACTTAAAATACAATCCCTGAGGCTACTATTTCTGCCACCCATTTTAACTAACGCGCAATGGTTCGAATCCCATAGAGGTGACAAGTTTTTTTTTCCTTTCTTTTAAGGGATGTAGGTTGGTCCGAAGCCTAGCCTATGGACCCTACGAACGGAAGGATTAATGTGGGAATGGCCGTGTGTGTGTGTGTGTGTGTGTGTGTGTGTGTGTGTGTGTGTGTGTGTGTGTGTGTGTGTGTGTGTGTAAATGTCGCGATAGAAGTTCATATCCTTTCTTGTGGCTATGTATATGTGTGTGCGTGTTTGCGTGTTCGTGTTTGCGTGTGCGTGCGTGCGTGTGAGTTAGTGCCTGAACCCAGTCCATATTTCACGGGGCCTAATTTCCCAGGTATTTGGGGACATATCTTGAAGTACTGGTGGCCCGAGAGAGAGAGAGAGAGAGAGAGAGAGAGCGTTCATACCCCTAATCCCTCAACTCCATTACTTGGGAGTGATTGCATGTTTCCTCTCTCTCTCTCTCTCTCTCTCTCAAATACTGCAGCAAAAATAAATCAAAACAGAAGAATAAATTAAACCAATTATATACCTCACCTGTATCACACCTGTAACTAATTAATTCCAGACCAGGTAAATTATGGTTGAAATTAAATATAAATCAAGGTAATTACACGCAGGTAATTTAGTACGTAATGGACTGAACGAAGTTAAATTAGGCCAGACCACTGCCTTAAGATTGTAAAGCAAATAATAATAATAATAATAATAATAATATTTTGGGGGAAGGGTTTTGAGTTATTGTTTTCTGCCTCTTAAATCTTTTCTCTTTAATTTTTCTTTCTCATAGATTTTTCCCTACGATAAATTTTCAGTCTGTTTCTCCTTTTCTTTCTTTTCTTTATTCTTACTATCTTGAGACAATTCTAGTAATTTTAGAAGGCAGTTATGGACCTTGTGAGTATTTGTGCAGGGGAAAAAAAAAGAGAGAGAGAGAGAGAGAGAGAGAGAGAGAGAAACGGCTCACAAAATAACCAGTGTAGAAAGCTTATGTAAGTGAAATAATAACAGGAAGTGAAAAAGAGGATGATCAAAGGTTAGACAGCAAGAGAGTGTTGATTATAAGCTTGAATATGTTGCGGGGAAGCTTTAATACAAGAAAAAACGCCATAATGAGGTACCCAGGTGAGAGGCAAGTGATACGACACCTGTGAGAAGATGTGGCCGGTTAATGAAAGTTAGGGCAACATGATTCGTAAAGCACCTGTGGAGAAAACTCACTTCTATATAAGGTAGAGCTGTGTGTGTCTTTAAGAGGTTGTAGTGGCGTAGTAAGTGTGCTATAGATGACATACTGTGCTAAAATATATAACGTAGTGTGCTAAATATGGAGTAATAAATGTGCTCAATCCAGAATCAAGCATCTGTCTCTCACCTGGGACTGCAAACAATATCCCTCAGCATTCCAGACCTGCTGTGACTCTACAATTTCTGAAGGTAAAACTATAATGCGTGGTTCAGTATTTTTGTCTCCCCCTCCGCCCACGCACCTATCCCTCCCTCCGCCCACTCCTCTATCCCCCTCCGTCCCCCACCCATGGCTACTGATCAATACCCCAATACCCAAATACTCCTCACCAGCCGACCACCCACCCTCCCCGCGGTTGAGAGATCCTTAAATGCCGAAACTCTCGCCATAATTCAATAACATCGTCCGGGGATGGAAAACACACACACACACACACACACACACACACACACACACACACACACACACACACACACACACACTAAAAAAAAAATGCGTGGCCATATTTACGAGTAAGTTGAAAAATTTTTGTCCTGTGCTGCTATCCCCACTTCGCCTTCCACAAGCTTAGGGAAGGTGCGTACGATTATCTAAAAGACGGAAAATTTACCCATCTATCCACCTATAGCCAGACGCCTTAATCCCGTGAAGGGTGGCCACAAACAAATCGCTTCCATGTCACCCTGTCCCAAGCCATTTCTCCGCCCTCCCTCCAGCTTACACCCCCCTCATAAACCTATCTACTCTATCCTTCCATCTCACCCTCGGAAATAGGATAGATACACAAATAGGATAGATACACAAATAGGCTTCACATACACCCCATCCCTCCAGAGTTTGCAGACCTAAGCGCCCCCATCCGTCTCCCTCCACCGGGTCTTGTAATTTGCGATTTCGTGATGTTGTGCAAGATGGCGGGTCATAACTTACGCTTGGCCCACTAATTATATTGCTGCCGGGGCGATAGTCCTCCTTCATACTCCTCCTCCTCCTCCTTCATACTCCTCCTCCTCCTCCTTCAGCCCTCCTCCTCCTCCACCCCTGTCTTCCTTCTCCCTGTTCTTCGTCTTCCAGTGATTGTTTGTCTTCCTCACTCACTCACTCGTTCATTTCTCCTCGCCCCTCTAATTAATATTGCTGATAGAGTGATATTGCTTCCTCACATCTTCCTCCTCCTCCTCCTCCTCTCCTTGTCTTCCTTTTTTCTTCGTCTTCCAGTAATGCCTGTCTGACTCACTCTCGCACTCACGCACTCTTACTCACTCACTCACTTCTCCTGGAACCCTGTGATCAATATTGCTGACGGAGTGATACTGCTCTCTTATACCCTCCTCTCCCCCTGTCTTCCTTTTTCAGTGATTGCCTGTCTTCCCCATTTACTCTCTCTATATATGTCTGTCTGTCTGTCTATCTATCTGTCTATTTGTCTGTCTGTTGCCGGAAGCTTTATGTCCATCTGACCAAAAAAATAAATAAATAAATAACATTAGTTTTCCGTCGCCAGTCATCACGATACTGGCGTCTATTAATCCATCTATCAATCTATTTCTATCTCACTATCTATCAATCCATCTATCTATCTATCCACCTGCCTCTATCTATCTGCCATAATTAACGTTAAAAAGGACATTTCTATACTGTATGAAAGGAAAACGAAAAATCGCCATCATCATCATCATCATCATCATTGTACTTGGGCAGACAAAAAAAAAAAAAAAAAAAAAAAAAAAATAATAATAATAATAAAAGATGGCAGAAAAATAGAAAAAATCACCACAAATATCAATCCAAAAAATCGCATGGGAAAAATTGGAAAAGAGCCGCCAGAAATAATCAGTAAAAAAAGCAGAATAAACGGAAAAAAAAAAACGCAGAATATTAAAAAAACAAAAGATCGTCGAGGAGAAAGGGTAAAAAAAAAAAAAGAAAAAAATTTGCAAAAAAAAAAATAATGAAAGAGAAAAAATGGAAAAACAATCACCAGAAACGTCAATTAAAAAAAAAAAAATATATGATGCTCAAAAATACCTTCCTGTAGTCGATGTTATTAAGCAGAATGGAAGGAAAAAAGAAAAGGAGGAAGGAAAAATGGGAAACAGGAAGGAAAAATGGGGAAACAGGAAGGAAAAATGGGGAAACAGGAAGGAAAAATGGGGAAAGAGGAAGGAAAATGGGAAATAGGAAGGAAATAGGGGAAAACAGGAAGGAAAATGGGGAAATAAGAAGGAAAAATGGGAAACAGGAAGGAAAAATGGGGAAAGAGGAAGGAAAAATGGGGAAACAGGAAGGAAAAATGGGGAAAGAGGAAGGAAAAATGGGGAAACAGGAAGGAAAAAAGGGGAAACAGGAAGGAAACAGGGGAAACAGGAAGGAAACAAGGGAAAACAGGAAGGAAAATGGGGAAACAGGATACTGGCCGTACTGATAAGAGCTAATGAAATAAGAAAGAAATAAGAAAGATAAGAGATAAAGAGGATAAAGAAGAAATAAGTAATATAAGAAATAAAGCATAAATAAATAAGATAAGGGATAAGAAGAGATAAGGAACAAATAAGTATGAAATAAGAAATAAAGTATAAATAAAGAGAAATAAGAAATAAGGACGATAATAGATAAGAGATAAGGAAGAAATAAGAAATAAGAAAGAAATAAAAAATAAAGAAGATAAGGAAGAATAAAGAGATAAGAAGAGATAAGAAACGGCTGTACTCTAGGCCATAGCAGAGGTCACTCTCTCTATGCAAGGCGAGTTAATATTCATAGCAGCAGTCTGGGGGTACAAATGCACATGGGAGTGGAGGGACGCTGGTATTTCTGTGGTCACTAGACTTCACTACACTACACTTCACTACTCTGCACTTCACTGCGCATCACTACACTTCACTACCCTTCACTACACTACTCTACACTACACTACACTACACTTCACTACTGTACATTTCACTAAACTTCACTACGCATCACTACACTTCACCACACCGCACCACACTCCACCCGAATCCCCCAACCCCACCTCACCACACCACATGCTGGAGTGCTGTGCCGCTACTGCCGCTAAAACCGTCGCGAAAAACACCTTCGTGAAATACACAGGGAAAAACAGCTTCGTGAAATACACAGGGAAAAACACCTTCGTGAAATACACAGGGAAAAACAGCTTCGTGAAATACACAGGGAAAAACACCTTCGTGAAATACACAGGGAAAAACAGCTTCGTGAAATACATGGGGAAGAACATAAACCGTAATCTGTTATTCACGCTTGGATCCTGAGTCGAGTAAAATCATTCAGAGGGACACAGAATGAGATAAAACAAAATAAAATAAAAAAAGAGCCATCGTTTTGAGATTAGATTCAATAAACACTAAATAAATAAACTAGATAGACAGATAGATAGACAGACAGCTAGATAGATAAACAGCAACACACTCACACCTACCCACATCCACCCAACATCACCCATATCTCTTATTACCCATTCAGTACTTACCCTCCTAACAATCAGTCCAGCTGGTTAATCCCAATTCGACCATTAAAAGCCACTCAAACGACCGCTTAACGACGTAACGGGTGACGTAAGGGGGAGGCTGTGACGTAAGCATCTTCCAAGACGTTTTCCGCGACGTAACTTCTCAGGAGGAAGTTTTAGGTCGGGCATGACAGAGATGGACGAGGCAGGTGAGAGAGAGAGAGAGAGAGAGAGAGAGAGAGAGAGAGAGAGAGAGAGACGGGGGAGAAGGAGCGGAAGACAATGACCTGAGCGAAAAAGAAAGGCATGAAATGGAAGAAAGAAGGAGTAGGCAGACGGAAAAGAGAGGGGTGAACGGACGAGAGAGTGAGACAGACTGACAGGCAGAGAATGAGAGAAAGAAAGAAAGAGGAGGTAAGAATTGGAGCGAAAGAAAAAGAGCAAGAATGACACATGAGAGAGAAAGAGAGAGAGAGAGAGTCACACAATCCTCCTCTAGCTCCTTCCTCCATACTAACTTCCTTGTTCTACTAAGTTTCCTGCCGTATTCATTATTGAGAGAGAGATGTGGGTGAGTCGGTCGTCTTCTCTCTCTCTCTCTCTCTCTCTCTCTCTCTCTCTCTCTCTCTCTCTCCTTATTCTTACGTCCACATCTTTTCTTCTTCTTCTCTTCCCTCAAGTTATTTAATTTCCATTCCTTTCTTCATCTTCATTTCTTACCCTCCTCCTCCTCTTCCTCCTCCTCCTTCTTCCAGTTTACATTGTCCTTGTGCTCTTCCTCATCTTTCTTCCACTACCCTTCTTCTCCTCATCATCACCTTCATAATCATCATCATCAACACCATCATCATTATCATCATCATCATCATTATTATCGTCGTTTTCCTTCTCCTCCAATCTCTCTCTTCTTTTGTCCTCTTCTTCTCATCTCATATCCCTCTTCTCCTCCTCTTCCTCATCCTCTTCCTCCTCTTCGCAGCGACAACTACAACCCTTCCTCAGCGCTGGTGTGGTTTATGGCACAGTTATGAAGGAGGAGGAGGAGGAGAAGGAGGAGAAGGAGAAGGAGGAGGAGGAAGAAGAAAGATAAAATAATGAAATGATGAAGGAAAGGAAAGAAAAATAATCAGAAAACATTTGCCCTAGAAATAAACACATACATAATTAACGAAGTCGATATTCTTGTTAGTAAAGAGAGTACGAATCTTTTTGTTAACGATATTCAAAGGTTTGGACCCTTACTAATAACGCATAACGAAGGGGAAAGCACAAAACACATTATTCTCTCTCTCTCTCTCTCTCTCTCTCTCTCTCTCTCTCTCTCTCTCTCTCGAATGAGTAGTGTGGCCGGGTGAGGTGAGGTAGGTGTATGAGTGGGGGGAGAGGGAGAGGGAGAGAGAGAGAGAGAGAGAGAGAGAGAGAGAGAGAGAGAGAGAGAGAGAGAGTTCCACAGATGCATAACTTCAACAGGTGTGGACAGGTGTGGTGACTGAAGGAGACAAGTATAAGCGACACCTGAAGCTCACCTACTCAGCCCAACCTCCAACTCTCATCACTCCTGTCAAGCTCACCCTCAAACTTCACCTAACTCTCCAACTTCCCACTCCATCTCGGCCTTGAAGTGAGGGGGAGGGGGGTACATTGGAGAAATATATAACAATTTTGGGGGGGGGTCTGGCAGAATCTGAGTCGAAAATATAGTTAAAATTGTTTCCTATATGCCAGGAAACCATTTAAACGCTGGGTGGTAACCATATAGCCAACCCATGCGTGTTCCTTACGTGTCAACAAGTGGGTTGGTGGAGGGTTAGTGCCCCTCCTCGTAAAACAACTAACAGAGACAAATGGCCACCCCTTACGGGATTATGGCGTCTGGCTATAGATAGATGGATTACATATAGAGAAATTCTCTCTCCCTCTCTCTTACTCTCTCTCTCTCTTTTCTTATCCTCTTAAAAGGTTTAGCATAATTCCATAGTGATTCCCCCCCCCTCTCTCTCTCTCTCTTTCTTTCTCTTTCTTTCTTTGTTGCCAGCTCTGCCCTTCCGTCCGGTTGGTCTCGGGTCCTGGTGAAAGACAGCCAATAATTGAAGGTACAGCTTGGAGGGGCAGATAGAGGAGGAGGAGGAGGAGGAGGAGGAGGAGGAGGAGGAGGAGGAGGAGGAGGAGGAGGAGGAGACAGGAGAGGAAAAGGAAGAGAATAGGAAGAGGAACTAGTCGGAGTGTGGAGTAGAGAGTAGAACTAGTCGGAGTGTGGAGCAGAGAGTAGAAGGAAGGGATAAGAGGAGAGGAGAGAAGTGAGAAGAGACGAGAAGAGAAGACAGAAGAGAAGAGGAGGGAAGAGAGAAGAAGAGAGGAGGGAAGAGAGAAGAGGGGAGGAGGGAAGAGAGAATGGAGAGGGGAGGAGGGAAGAGAGGAGAGGAGAAGAGGGAAGACAGAAGAGGAAAGGAAGGTAGAAGAAGGTGTTGGTGATTGATGATGATGGGGAGAAGAAAGGGAGAAGATGCAGGAAGAAAAAACAAGAAGATTCTTAGGGAGGAAGAGAGAGAGAGAGAGAGAGAGAGAGAGAGAGAGAGAGAGAGAGTGGAAGAGTTTTTATGTTCCGGAAAAAGGTGAGTGGGAGAAAGTGAGTGAGCTTTTGAGAGTTAGGGGGAAAAAATACAGATACATCAAGTGAGGGGAGAGGAGAGGGGAGAGGAGAGGGGAGAGGTGAGGGGAGAGATGAGGGGAGTAAAAGAGGGAGAAAAAAAAGAGGGGAAAATGTTCTGGAAACTATTGGGGGTTGCAGTGGAAGATGATGGGGAAAAAATGGAAGAATAAGAGAAGGGAAAATTGGATACGTGAAATTGCTGGTGTTAGAGAGAGAGAGAGAGAGAGAGAGAGAGAGAGAGAGAGAGAGAGAGAGAGAGAGAGAGAGAGAGAGGAACTGGCTAAAAATCTCCCCAGAAGCTAATGGCAGGGCCTCTTCCACCACCACCATCATCATCATCATCATCATCATCATTCTCTCATCTTTTCTTTCCCAAACACGAAAACAGACCACCGTGCTGAAAAAATGAGGGGAAAGGGGGGGTGTAGAGGGGAGAGGGAGGGCGTAGAGAGGCAAGGAGGAGCCTGGTTTGGGTATATGACTCTCTCTCTCTCTCTCCGTGGGAAGAAAGGCGATGCTGAGTTGGTAAGAAAGTCAGGATAGAACGAAGGGCGTCCTCCATATGCCATTCTCTACACTGATTTTTTTTTTACTTACAAGGAAGAAATAAGGATGATGGAGATATATAGATTAAGAGATTAAAAATAAAGAATAAATTACCTAGATTTTATTGATGGGATTGGCTGGTATTCTGATATTACCCTCTATATTGCTTGCTAATTATTAAAGTATTTTTATTTTCCTCTTTATTAATTTATTTCTAAGTTTAAGGTAGTCTTTTCAATACAGTAAGGATATGTAAGGTTTCCAGGTCACTTATTCTTTGCAAGGAATTGATAGACTGGTGTGGAAAATAGAGAGAGAGAGAGAGAGAGAGAGAGAGAGAGAGAGAGAGAGAGAGAGAGAGAGAGAGAGAGAGAGAGAGAGAGAGAGAGAGAGAGAGAGAGAGAGAGAGAGAGAGAGAGAGAGAGAGAGAGAGAGAGAGAGAGAGAGAGAGAGAGAGAGAGAGAGAGAGAGAGAGAGAGAGAGAGAGAGAGAGAGAGAGAGAGAGAGAGAGAGAGAGAGAAAGAAAGAGAGAGAGAGAGAGAGAGAGAGAGAGAGAGAGAGAGACTGATGAGGGAAAATAACAAAGGGGGGTTTACAAAACAGAAAGTACTTCCTCTCAGTGATTTTGTAATGAGGCTGCCGTGCTTTATTCTCTCTCTCTCTCTCTCTCTCTCTCTCTCTCTCTCTCTCAAAGAATGACAGACTGAGGAAAGAAGGAAGAAAGACAGTGCTTCTCTCTCTCTCTCTCTCTCCCATGATAATAGGATGCTTTTTATCACCGCCTCCTCAGCGATATACTTTGCATAATACATAACTCATTACTCTCATATTTACTCTTATATATTAATCTATTTTTTATCACTAACTCAACATGCTAACCTCGTATGGGGTCAGACTTTCAAATAACCCACTCAGACTTTCTAAAATCCCACTCAGACTTTCTAAAATCCCACTCAGACTTTCTAAAATTCCATTCAGACTTTCTAAAATTCCATTCAGACTTTCTAAAATCCCATTCAGACTTTCTACAACCCAATTCACTTCCTAAAATCCCATTCAGACTTTCTATAATCCCATTCAGACTTTCTAAAATCCAATTCAGACTTTTTAATATCCCATTCAGAATCCTAGTTTCCATTCAGACTTTCTACAGTCTCATTCAGACTTTCCAAAATCCCATTCAGACTTTATTCGTTTTAAAAACTGAGCAGTTCGATATTCCTGTTTATTTTACTTGCTCTTCTAATCCTGTTCCAGACACGTCCCTAATTTAGCGAAGGTGCAAGGTGTTAAACGAATGATCTTTACTTGTTAGCGATACGAAACACAACGAAAGATTATGAGAGGAAGTAGAAGTGTGTTGTTATGGTGCATTTATTATCATAATTTTTTTTTACGTGACAGCAAAATGAAACGCAGAACGAAATATTATGAGAAGGGACGATACTCTCTGATATTCGACTGGAGAGTGAGAAATGTGGAAAGCAAGGAGGAGATTGTAAACAAATTTTTGTCCATAATAAAACTTAAAAAATCAATATATGCAGAAAAAGTCAAAGGTTCTGTTTCCTTATTATACTCTCTTCACTTTAACTTGGCCCGGATTTTTTTTTTTTTTTTTTGTTTATATCACGTACCTCAATGGCAGAAAAAGTATATGCCACAGCTCTATCTTTTCATTCAACTTCTTCGTGACTAGCATCACTTTCCTGGTATTAATCCATTGCTCTTACTCATCATTCAAGACGGAGGGGTGTCAATTCTAGGCCAAGTTAGAGTGAAAGGAATATAGGCAAAATATGCAGGAAAATTCGCAATAACACTTACATGCCACTGGTGGGAGATGGGATGCCGCGGCTCTGCAATAAATTATAATGATGAATAAATAAGTACATAAATAAACGAATAAACAGATAGATAGACAGATACATCAATACATACATACATAAATATACATACATACATACATACATAAAAAATAGGTATAGTCTATTTATTTTGACTTGATGGATGTTTTTGACCATTTGCAGCTTATTTCCTGGAGCTCAATGGGAGACTTAACCACGGCTCTCCACCCTTTCCATAGCACTTCTTCGTGACTAGCATTATATTTCAGTGTTCATCTCTTGTTACATCTCGGGAATTTAAGAGGGAGAGGTGTTGATTTTTACGCCAAGTGAAAGTGGACAGACTAGAGAAAGTAATTAATATGGGTGTAATTTAAAGTTGTAAAAGATCTGAAAAAGTAAAAATATAGGCAATATTAGGTCAGAGATTAAATGAGTAAGATAATATACGGAAATGAGCACACAAAATAGAGAGAGAGAGAGAGAGAGAGAGAGAGAGAGAGAGAGAGAGAGAATTACACCATTCACAAGTTAATGATTTGCCGTCTCATGATAGCGACAAATCAAATACTCTATTTCAAGAAACCAGACGATTTTATTAAGCTGAAATTGGGTCATGGGAGCCTGAGAGGGGGTAATTACCAGAGCACTTAACCCATTATCTCACAGGTCTAATTAAGAACAGTAGCCAATAAGCCGGCATTAATTAAGAGAAGAAAAAAATAATTGAAGTAGGGAACGGGAGCAAAATGCATATATAATTAGCGAAAGTAATTATAATCATCATTAGCAGAGTAATTATAGCTAAAATATCTATGTACCTTTATCTATCTATCTGTATCTATCTAGCAAAAAAGGAGAAAAGGGGAAGTAGGAGAAAAAAAATATATGAATAAGGACTATAATCAAGGAAAAAAGGAAAAAAAAGAAAAAGAAAACGAATAAAAACAAAAAACACAACTGACGAGAAAACTAAGAAAAAAATGATAAAAACCATAACAATCTATCTATCTATCTATATACCTAGGCTGCTTCCCCCAAGGAAAGGGAGGTAGCCGAGACAGGACGACACACTCTCCATTTACTCATCCATTTAAACACATTCATTCACATCTTAGCCCCAAAGGGGAGAACGGACAGATCCTCACCGCACCACACCGCACAAGGGTCAACTGCGCAATGCAATCAGTGACATCCGAAGCAGGGCCCGACAGCAGAGCTGGTTTACCCCTGCCACATCATAACATACCCATCCCCTTACCCGCACCTGACCTGACTAGCTGATCAGACCAAATGCGGGAGAATATCCCCTCAGGGCTGCGTCATCACTTATTTATTCACAATTTCTCTCCATTTATTTCTGTCACGCACAGCCACTCTTCCTTGCTCGACAGACATCCCTCTCGCATCCAGCGCTCTCTTCACACTGTCCATCCATCCTATTCGTGGTCTTCCTCTCAGCCTTACACCTCTCACATCAGATCTAGTTATCTTTTTCACCAATCGCTCATTATCCATAACAAAACCATAACAAAAAAAGGAAAAATAAAAAAAACAAAAAAATGAAAAAATAAGAAATAAAGGAAAACAGAAAAAAATGAGAGTAAAAGTACTATGAGAAAGAGCACAAAAAAGAAAAAAAAGGGGGGAAGAGAAAAACAAAAAAATAAAAGAGCAAAAACACGTAAGCTCCCATAACCCCCAGCACAAATCCTACCTACCTACCTACCTACCTACCTACCAACTTCCTTTATTACCTACCTACCTACCCACCTACCAACCTACCTACTTACTTACCTACCTACTTACCTGTCTACCAAACTACCTACTGTACCTACCTACCTACCTACTTACCTGCCAACCTACCTACCTACTTACCCCCCAAAAAAAAATCCTTTAGTCTTCCCTGGGACTAATATTTTACGGGCTAATTCCCTTCCCTCTCATCTGCACATCAAAGAGTGGTTCAAAAAACGAGGAAGGGAGAAAGAAAGAGAGAGAGAGAGAGAGAGAGAGAGAGAGAGAGAGAAATATATGGAACTAGTCAACTCGCTGCCATGAAAACAAACACAAAAATCACAACACAAAATGCACCACATCAAAAACGAAAAATGAAAAAAAAAAAAAAGGAAAAAAATATATATGTGACGTGAAAAATATGAATGTATGTGGGAGGCGGAAAAGCTGGCATGTATATGACGGGTATATGACAAGAGACGGATTATAATTGTTTGTTCCTGGTGTGTGGTATTATTCCAGCCTCAGGTGTGGTGTGGGAAGTTGTGGTGAGGCGGTGTGGTGGGGAAAGGTGTGATGTGTGGTGGTGGTGAGGTGGGATGAGGTGTGTTTCGGTGATAGGTGTGATGTTGTGGTGTGGTGTGGCGTTGTGTGGGGAAGTGTAATATGGTATGGTGAGAAGTGTGATGAAGTACTGTTCTGGGTGTTGTGTGGTGAGATGAGGGACTGTGTGATGATGCTGTGGAAGTGTGAGCTTGTGGTGAGATGTGAGGAGATGTGACAAGATAATGGCAAGATGTAGTGCAAGGTGTGGTGAAGAGTGATGCTTGGAGAACGCGGAATTATACAGATGTGATGAGGTGAGTTAAGGAAAGGACAGGTGTAGTGGTGAGGTGTGATGAGGTGTAAGAAAGTTGTGGTGAATGATGGACTGGTGAGATGAAAAGAGATGAAGGTGACAAGATGTGAAGTAAGTGAAGTTTGGGAAATGGAAATGAGTAGACAGTAACGAGCCTTGATGAGAGAGAGAGAGAGAGAGAGAGAGAGAGAGAGAGAGAGAGAGAGAGAGAGAGAGAGAGAGAGAGAGAGGAAGAGGAGGAGGAGACAAAGAAGAAGAAGAAGAACAACAACAACAACAACACCTAAAACAACCAAAACAAGATAAAGAAAGCTCAAAGAAAAAACAAGACACCTGGCCCTAAGAGGATTAATAAGAAGCAGGTGTATGCAAATGAAGAGGGTCGTTATTAAGGGGCAAGACGACCGTAAGGCGGATCTAAGGAGAGGGGGAACTGCACTTGGGTCACCCTCGAACTAACACTCCTTCACCCTGCACCACCACCACCATCATCATCATCATCATCATCATCACAGTCATCTTCTTTATCATCATCATCTTCATCACCATCACCATCCATCACCATCACCATCATCACAATCGTCTCCTCTTTATCATCATCCCCATCACCATCACCACAATCATCTTCTTCTTTATCATTATCATCATCATCATGCAGACCTGTGGCTATTTCATAAAATTAAATTGTGAGACTCAGTGGAGGCAAAAAAAGAAAAAAAAAGGAAAATAATCACAGAGAAAAAAATCCACATTAAAACATGAATTACGGAAAGTAGAAAATAAACAAGGTAGGCACTAGCAACGTTGACAGAGAGAGAGAGAGAGAGAGAGAGAGAGAGAGAGAGAGAGAGAGAGAGAGAGAGAGAGAGAGTTTTCCAGCGAGTGGCAAGGGGTGTGCAATATATGGACTACCTTACATTTCCTGGATTGGTGCAACTCCGCTGTTCCTCGTCCCTCTCCAGTTTTCTAGGACTTGGTAATGTAAAGGTGATTAGGAGATGGGGAGGAAGTCTTAGGAGATGGTGAGAGTGTCTTAGGAGATAGTTAGGACGTCTTAGGAGATGGTGAGGGTGTCTTGGGAGATGGTGAGGGTGTCTTGGGAGATGGTGAGGGAGTCTTGGGAGATGGTGAGGGTGTCTTGGGAGATGGTGAGGATGTCTTGGGAGATGGTGAGGGAGTCTTAGGAGATGGTGAGGGCGCCTTGGATGAAGGGGAGGAGATGGTGATAAGTTTTAGTAGTGATATTGATATTGTTTGAGTAAAGAGTTTATTTATTTATTTATTTATTTACTTATCCTCTCTCTACCTCATGCTGTCTACCTATTACAACTAACTCTCTCTCTCTCTCATTCACCCACCCACACCCACACCCACACCCACCCACACACACAATTTTGCATCCTTCACTCACCAAACAGACCACCAAATTCCTCTTACGCCATTCACTCACGCCCTCCATTCACCATTCACGCCTTCAAAGCTCCCTACCATTATCATTTCCTATTCATTTTTTCGCCTGGCCAGCATCCTTCTCAATCCGGCCAGTCTGTTATCCTTGTCATATCATTTTTACGGTGTCGGAGCCTGTTTAGTGATGGAGCAAAAGAAAAAAAAAGGGGGGGGGAAGAGAGAGATATGTAGATTTTTTTTGATGGGCTTCGGTTTAGTTTGAGTTTATTTTTTGCCCATTTTTCGTTTTTTCCTGTTTTTTTTCCTCTTTTCTGTTCACCTATTTCTTTTTTCATGCTCCTTCCTTAGGTCTGATTATTTTTTTTCCATTTTTCGCTTTTCTCTGTTTTTCCTTTTTTCTTTCTTTTTTTTATTTCACTGACACCTTTCTTCCTTCTTCTTCCCTTCCTTCTTTCCCTCCTCCTCATCCCACCCGCTTCTGCTTCTCCTATTTCTTCCTATTTCCTTCTGTTACTTATAATCTTACTGCTAATCCTCCTCCTCCTCCTCCTCCTTCTTCTTCCTCTACTACTATTACTACTACTACTTTTATTCCTTCTCTTTCTCCTCTCTTCCCTTCCTCTTTCTCCCTCTCCCTCCTCATTCATCAATGTCTTGAGAACAGAGTTATGTATATGGGCTTTGACAGGGGCGGATTCTCTCTCTCTCTCCCTCTCTCTCTCTCTCTCTCACTTCTATCTTAACCAGTGAATATATTTTTTTCCTTCTTGTTCCTCTCTCTCTCTCTCTCTCTCTCTCCCACGCCCAGATCCCGCCCATATCTAAAGGATATGTGCAATAACGATAAGAAGATGCTGCCTGGTCGAGATAAGACATAAGGGACATTAATACTTAGATAGAATTTCGTTATCTCTGTCCTTAGGTGGTTTAGTTTATTATTATTATTATTATTATTATTATTATTATTATTGTTATTATTATTATTATTATTATTATTATTATTGTTATTGTTTTTGTTGTTAGTTATTGTTGTCATTATTGCCGTTATCGTTATTATTGTTGTTGTTATTGTTATTATTATTATTATTATTATTACTGTTGTAGGTGTGTGTGTGTGTGTGTGTGTGTGTGTGTGTGTGTGTGTGTGTGTGTGTGATACTATGAGGGTGAATTCGGTGTAGCATGAGGGAGTATGAGGCTGTATAAGGAAGTATGAGGTGGAGTATGAGGTGTATGTGGGGACATCACCAGGGAGGCAGGGGGTCATTTGTCAGTGTAACCCGGAGATCAAACCCTCACCATCCACTTCCCTCACCGCCTCCCCAAGGATTCTGGGTGAGTCTGGAGTATGAGGGAGTATAAGGCAGTATGAGGGAGTATGAGGGGGTATAAGGCAGTATGAGGGGACATTAGGCAGTAAGAGGGAGTATGAAGGGGTATAAGGCAGTATGAGGGAGCATGAGGGAGTATAAGGCTGTATGAGGGAGTATGAGGGGACATTAGGCAGTATGAGGGGGTATAAGGGAGTATGAGGGGGTATAAGGCAGTATGAAGGAATGAGGCAAAATAAGGCAGTATGAGGGGTATAAGGCAGTATGAGGGGTATAGGGCAGTATGAAGGAAAAGGAAGAAGTATGAGGGTGTATAAGGCAGTATGAGGGAGTATGAGGGCTATAAGGCAGTATGAAGGAATATGAGGGGGTATAAGGCAGTTTGAGGGAGAGTTAGGTAGTATGAGGGGATATGAGGAGGTATAATGCAGTATGAGGGAATGAGGGGCGGTGTAAGGCAGTATGAGGGAGCGTGAGGGAAAAGGAAGAAGTATGAGGGAGTATGAAGGGGTACAAGGCAGTATGAGGGAGTATGAAAGAATATAAGACAGTATGAGGAAGTATAGGGGCATAAGGCAGTATGAGCGGGTATAAGGCAGTATGAGGGAAGAGGAAGAAGTATGAGGAAGGTCCAGAAGAACATGAGAGGAGGATAAGTTGAAAGGGAGGGAAGACTGAGAGTATGAGATGATGTGTAAGGCAGTGGGTGTCGGAGAGTATGAGGGAGTATGAGGCAGGGTGTGAGGGCCAGGCAGAGGGGGGGGGGTGCACGAGGGAAGGCGGGTGTCGTCTGTCTGTGTAAACCTCAGATCAAACCCACTCTCAATCCTTCTTTTCCTAAACCCTCTTTTTTTTTTTTTTTTTCATGAACCCTGGCTGTCTAGGAGAGAGAGAGAGAGAGAGAGAGAGAGAGAGAGAGAGAGAGAGAGAGAGAGAGAGGCTGACATATTTACCTCTCCTTGCTTTTCTCATTAACTTTTATTTTTTCCACCTCCCTCTCTCTCTCTCTCTCTCTCTCTCTCTCTCTCTCTCTCTCAGCTTTTTGCCCACCTCTCCCCTTCTCTGTCCTTAACTTCCCCCCCCCTCTCTCTTTCTCTCTCTCTATGACTCACCCTCTCCATACATGCTCGAAGTGACCTAAACCGACCTTATCTGGGGCGAGAGAACATACATCATTAACCTAGCAATGGGGGGTCATCAGCAGGCCCATTAATCATCCACTGTGCTAATGAGGGTAAACAGTGTGTCTTTTGTGAATATTGTGTATATTGTCATTAATCCCTTCCATCCGATGATCTATTTTGTTGTAATATTCTTGCTACCTCCAGACGATTGTGTATGTACGTATTTTTGCATGCATGTATGTATGAATGTATGTGTCTTTGTGTGTATGAATGATGTATGTATGTATGCATGTTTTTAACCTCTCCAGTTAGAAAAGTTTGTCTAATAATAAATATACTACTTTGAAGATAACAATAATATAATATTATTATGAAATAGGATATTTCTCAGGCATACCCACCTACAGGGGTAGGTGGGGACGCTCACCATCCACTCATCCAATGTAGTGCTGCTCCCCGGTGACTGCCCTTTCCTCTCCTCCTTCCTTCCTCTTCTGTCTTTCCTTTATTCTTTCCTCTTCCTTCTGTCCATGGGTGGCTCTACACTGAGTGACAAGCCAAATGGTTTCCTGTATTCCAGGAAACCATTTACTATACTAGGTAGTAACCATATAACCAAATTATGGCGCCTGGTGGTTTAGTGGGTAATTAAGGCGCTCCATTGGGATTGAGCCTGTGCAGGTTTATATCCAAAGGGTGGCTGGAGTTTATTGCTCATGCAATGCCACTCAGGGATGAGTAAGGCTGGTCACTCTTATCTTAAATGCCAGGACCAACTTGCTTAGCCCTCATGGGGCAACACAGGTTTAGATGATGCTGATAGTACTCTAATGGATGAAATGCACCTACGAACTGATATTGTGTTCATAAAGAGAATAAATCACACACACACAAAAAAAAATAGGGTAAATAATTCTATCCCGTGAGGTCAGCAGTATGAACATATTAATAACATTCTGAAGGTGGCTTTGTATCATCATGAATTACCTGTAAAATTTTGAGTTATCTCGCACTGTAAATTTTCTAACGCGCCATAGATAATTAGTGACTACCCTTGCTACATTTCCTTTTTTATATATTTATTTGTATTTTTTTCATTTACGCTTTCTGTCTTTAATCAGCTTCTTCCCTTGTACCTTTTTAGCTTTTTATCATTTTTATCATGTCTTTATATTTTATCATTGTTTTAGTCTCATATTCCTTCAATCGGTCTTCGCCATGATTGTCAATTTTCCTTCACTCCTCACCATAATTTATTTTATCGAAGACACCCCATTGAAAGACCTATCACGTTTTCTCATCTTTTTTGACCTTTTCCACACGCTCCCCATTTTCTTTTTCATTTTTATATTCTCGCCTTTCTCTCAGGCTATAAACTCTCTCTCTCTCTCTCTCTCTCTCACGAACTGCAGCCAAGCTCTTCCATTAAGTGTTTTTCTTAAGCCTAGATTCACAGAGGAGAGATGGAGTGTCAGGATGTGTACCTATCCCACCTTCCCCCCTCCCCCCCTCTCTCTCTCTCTCTCTATCTCATCATTTGCCATCCTACTCCTGTCATCTCTCTCTCTCTCTCTCTCTCTCTCTCTCTCTCTCTCTCTCTCCAAGGAAAACAATCTTCGAGGGCAGCATGTTACCTCCTACCTGTCGACCTAATTAACCTGTGTTGCACCTTCCTTCGCTGCAACATTGCCACCTTTATTGCAGTGGGAGAAAGAGCACCTGCAATTACTCTCACCTGTACTAATTAAGGTATCTGGGGAAAGATCACAGAACCCGCTCACCTGAGATCTGGAACTCATTTGCTTGTGGTTACCTGACTTCCTTTCTTTCTCACCTATACTCCTTTTACACTACCTTGGCCTAAAGTTGCCACCTCTACATATTGAATACTGAGTTACAAAGAACAGCTTAGGTCTAGAATATGATGTTAGTCACGAAGAAGTGCTAGGACTAAAGGTAGAGCCACAGTATTGTTTTTCCATTGAACAAAGTGACAAAAAATGAGAGAGAGAGAGAGAGAGAGAGAGAGAGAGAGAGAGAGAGAGAGAGAGAGAGAGAGAGAGAGAGAAAGGTAGAGCCACAGTATTATTTTATCAGAGGAAAGTGAAATAAGCTGCAAAGTGACAAAAAATGAGAGAGAGAGAGAGAGAGAGAGAGAGAGAGAGAGAGAGAGAGAGAGAGAGAGAGAGAGAGGCGAAAGAATTGTACCTACGAGTGTCCCACGACGTAAACCCTCACAAAATAATAGTAATAATCATAATCGTCATATAATAATAATAATAATAATAATAAACCAACAGCAGCAGCAGCAGCAGCAGCAGTAGTAGTAATGGTAGTAGTAGTAGTAGTAGTAATAGTAGTAGTAGTA
>NC_137051.1:3117500-3127500 GCF_032717465.1 Coenobita brevimanus
GCACTTCTTTTCCCTGAAGTCCGAAAATAATGAAGCACTCCATCAGCACTTAAGAAGTGTATTACTAGAAGGCTCTACGTAATTTGTGTATGGTAACTTAATTTTGGTCTGTCATCTGAAGGAATTTACCTGCTTATGTTTAGTGACCACTGATATATATATATATATATATATATATATATATATATATATATATATATATATATATATATATATATATATATATATATATATATATACAAGGCTGGCTTGATGTACAGTGAAATATAATATGATGGAGAGTTTTGTTTGTTGACCGTACATATAATAAAAATACATTGGCGTGTGGGAGTTAATCTGAAGCGAGAACTACGAGTATGTGATCCGCTCGTGTGTAGAATTTTAACTGGGTTTCTGTTACTGACAATATTTAACTTTTCTTCTTGTTCACAGTCCATGTGAATTACTGAAGATGTACACGTGTACGTGTAACTCAGAGGTCTAGAGGATGGGGACGTGATCTGGGAATAGCTCTGCCGTCGACATGATTTAATAGCGTAAGATTTTTAGACTTAAGATATTAACCTAAGCTGTGCCTGAGTTGGGTACATCATCATCATCATCATCATCATCGTTATCATCATCATCATCATCATCGTTATCATCATCATCATCATCATCATCATCATCGTTATCATCACCATCATCATCTTTCATCCCTTCAGCATTAAATGGGGGTGGCAGGTTTGGGAACAGGAAAATACTATCATCAGAATGCTTAACGAAATGAATCTTATATTTACAACGTTAAAGACAGAATGTTCCCTTAGTTTTACCACATATCTGAAATAGGGACCTTGGTTGTAAAGTGGCGGTGGCGTATCGTAGTCTGGAGTGTATTCCTTGTTACGATGAGCAGTACGGGGGGTGGGTGAAGAGCCGACCTTTTGAGGGAGTGACGATCGAGTAGTTTATGTTGGTTGTAATCCAGAGGCAAGATTGTCAATGCAGTTTGATCCTTTAATCTCTTCTTCTATTTCTCCTCGTCCTCCTCCTCCTTCTTCTTCTTCTTCTTCTCCTCCTTTTCCTTCTCCTCCTTCTCCTCGTCCTCCTTCTTCATCTTCTTTTTCTTCTTCTTCTTCTTCTTCTCCTCCTCCTCCTCCTCCTTCTCCTTCTCCTTTTCCTTCTTCTTCTCCTAAATTTCCTTTCTCTCCACAAAACTCACTGACAAATTATATAAAAAAAATGCCCCAGCTAATACAATCATAACAGTCCTGAATGGGTGAGCTCCTGTATGTATTCAGTATGGACGGTGGGTATTGTGATGAGATGTGAAGGAGTGTAGCACAAAGGACAAGTGTTGATCCTTAGCGAAAAGACTCTCTAATTTTTTATCCACAGTCGAAAAACAGTAAGAGAAAAGAAAACAGGAAAATGGAGGGAGAAATGCCCTGTCCTGGAGCGGCATGATATAGAAGTCTACGGATTCTACTCCCCGCGTTTCACTTACTATTTACTATTCTTTTCGATAACAACCTCGTCTTTTACGATGAATTCCATTTTTTTTTTTTTTTTTTAATGGAAACTGAAAAGTAGAAACCGATAACATTATACAGAGGATGGAAACATGGAATAAGAGAAGAAAAACACCAAGACAACAAACCAGCATCGACAGCACTACACAGGGCAAGAGGATATTGTATATTTCTTGTATGAATCCACACACACACACACACACACACAAAAAAAAAACTATGACGTTAACAAAAAAAAAAAAAAAACATTGTTACTAGTCGAAAGAGTAAAAAACTTGTCCTGAGAAAGTTAACACCTTCGCCCCCAAGTATATAAAATAGCGGGCAGGCTGAATATTGTAAAAAAAAAAAAAAAAAAAAAAAAAAAAAAAGCTGAAGGAGGAGGAGGAGAAGAAGAAGAAGAAGAAAAAAGAAGACGAGGACGAGGAAGAAGAGGGGCAGGAGAAAAAAGGAGGAGGAGAAGAATAAGGGAGAAGGAGGAAGAGGATGAGGAGGAAAAACAAGAGTAACTGACAACGCTAATTAAATAACACAGAAAATGAGAACATAATCACATGCAAAGTGAAAAATTACTATTATTTTCATCACATTAATATTACTTGTTGGAGTCATTTACCTGCCCTCATTACTAATCAGGTGTCATCTAACTTCACCTGCATCTTAACTTAATTAATCAGGTAAGGTAATTACTTTCGACGAGATAGGAAGGTAATGTAAGGAAAGTGAGGAATACTGATAAATTTCTCTCTCTCTCTCTCTCTCTCTCTCTCTCTCTCTCTTTCTCACGTTCAAAGTTACAACAGGTGATATTTCATTAACGTTAGTAATTTACCTACGTTTACCTGTAGAGACGACACACACACACCTTTACATGTATGAGGCAACACTTAATTTTCGCGGGGAATTTTGTTGACAGCTTGTGATAATGTGTTTATATTTTCTTCTCTACTTGAATTTAAACACTCGTAGAGGGAAATTCCACTATAGTGATTGTGATGAGGATGATGATGATGATGATGATGATGGTGATGTATTCAAATTGGTTTTTACCTCTCTCTCTCTCTCTCTCTCTCTCTCTCTCTCTCTCTCTCTCTCTCTCTCTCTCTCTCTCTCTCTCTCTCTCTCTCTCTTATTCCTGTCATATATGTTACATGGGAATTTACTCACAAGATGATGTTGATGATGATGATAATAATAATGATGACTGATAATGTTGATGATGATGATGGATTAAAAACTGATCCGCACAACAATGATTTTACTAATCTTCCACGCTATATTATTAAATTTATCTGGTATATTAATTAAATGGTATATTGATAATATAAATGGCATATTATCTACTCCTAATACCAGTCCAAACAAAACCACATAATTCGCCACTAAATACTTCCCTACTACTACCATTAAATTGTCATCATCATCATCATCATCATCATCATTATCCGGACCTCCTTTCCCACCCTAGGGCAAGGTGAGGAGTAGCAACGTCCAATTCAATGGGCCACGCTTCCATTCACTCATCATTCAAGCCCCCGGAATCCTGGCTCTATCTGATACGCCAAAAACATTCACAACATTCTGTAGCTTCACATAAACGTATCCGACAGTCAATACATTTTAAAAAGCATATTACACTTGGCTAAATTAAAAATGAAATACGTATCAGAGGCATGGCACTCTAGCAATAACATGATTTTTCATACCTATTTCTAAAATCAAAACACTTCAGCTAAATTTGCCTCTCTCTCTCTCTTCCTGGAAACAAAAGCAATATCAGTAAAGAGTCAGGATAAAAATTGTTGAATATGCTTTACTAGACTGACAGGTGAGCAACAGCAGTGTGTGTGTATCTTTTGTGCGAGTGGAGCGAGTGGAAATTTTTAGTGAGTGGGGCGAGTGGAAATTTTTTGAGTGAGTGGAGCGAGTGGAAATTTTTTTAGTGGAACGAGTGGAAATTCTTAGTGAGTGGAGTGAGTGGAAATTTTTTGAGTGAGTGGAGCGAGTGGAAATTTTTAGAGTGAGTGGACCGAGTGGAAATTATTAGTGAGTGGAGAGAGTGGAAATTTTTAGAGTGAGTGGAGCGAGTGGAAATTTTTAGAGTGGAGCGAGTGGAAATTTATGTATATGGCAAAGTAGAGAATTGAGGAAAGAATTACAGATAGAGAGACAGACAGACAAAAAAAAGACATAAACCAGGTAGACAAGGCAGACAGACAGAAACAGGAAGACAGCAGGTAGACAGACAGACAGACAAACAGAAAGACAACAGGAAGACAACAGACAGCCACAAACAGGAATACAACCGCTAGAAACCAGAAACAGACAGACCGACAGAAAGAGAAAGAAACAAAATGAAAGTTCACCTTGAAACCACCTACGTGCCTTTGATTGACAGACAGGTAGAGAGAGAGAGAGAGAGAGAGAGAAAACAACAGTCAAACCAAGAGCTAAACCAAAAAATGAAAAACAACAGACAGACAAACAAACAAACAAAACTTTAATATACACCATCCACGCCTTAAAAAAAAGAAAAAAAAAAAAAAAAAAAAACTCCCAGCTGCTTGAAAAATCGCCAAAAAAAACTCTTCCAAGCCTCTAAAAGTTGCGCGAAAATCCGCAACTTTGTCTCCCTGGCGAATTGGTGGTAATTGTTGTCAAGGATGAGTTTGCTGCCACCTTCTTCCCTCACCTGAGATTACCAACACTGGATTAAATGCGTTTCTTTGGCTGGTTTAATGTAGTTTGTTGGGTGGGTGTGGGGTGTTTGTGGGTGGGTGTGTTTGTGGGTGGATGGGGTGTTTGTTGGGGGGGGTGTTTGTGGGGAATGTTTGTGAGTGTTTGTGGATGTGGGTGGATGTGTGTGTGTGTGTGTGTGTGTGTGTGTGTGTGTGTGTGTGTGTGTGTGTGTGTGTGTGTGTGTGTGTGTGTGTGTGTGTGTGTGTGAAAGAATGATACATTGATAGATAGACAGATAAAGACAGATAGACAGACAGATAGATATAGATAAAGTATGTGCGTGTAAGACAGTCTGTGTATGTGTGTGCCTGCTTGCGTGCGTGTGAGTGTGCGTGCGTTTTCCTATCCTGAAGCTGTTTTACGTGTTTCTCTATCCAAGTTTGAGCACCCTTCATGTTAAGCTGGCATAATATTGGAAAAACTGAGACTCTACACCTGGCCGGAACTGGGGTAATTTCCTCAGGTGAAACTTCCTTATGGGGCAACAGCGAGGTCTGGAATCGGCATGACCACAAGATCGAGCCCAGGATTTATAAGTGGATGGGAGAAATGGTGGTATATTCTCTCTCTCTCTCTCTATCTCTATCTATCTATCTATCTATCTATCTATCTATCTATCTCAGTCCGTCTACACATCTATCACGTGTTTTTCCACGTCTCTCCTCATTCATCTTTTCATGCCCTATTTTCTCCGTCTAAACTTTCTCTCCTCTTTTTTCTTTCTCTTTCTTTAATTTTCTTGCCCTACCCCGCCCTCGTCTTTCTTTTTCCTCTTTCCCCTTGCATTCCTTTGAGACATTCTCCCTCTTTCATTACTTTTCTTCTTTACTTTTCTCCTTTACCTTTCTCCATCCTCATTTCTCTGAGTCTCTTTTGCTTTTGCCATTCTTCCATCTTCTTTCCTTTCCTTCTTCGCTCCCCACTCTCCTCTCTCTTTCCTCTCTCTTCTCATTTCTAATCTTTTTCCTGTGTCGTCCTCCGTTTCTTTTGTTAATCTTCATCGGTATTTTGTTTTTTTACTTTCCAGTTCTCAACATTCACCAATCCACATTCCAGTTTCACTTAATTTCCCTATATTCTCTCTCTCTCTCTCTCTCTCTCTCTCTCTCTCTCTCTCTCTCTCTCTCTCTCTCTCTCTCTCTCTCATCACCTCCTCCATTTCACCTTTTTTCTTTCTTTTTTTTCTCACCATCCCTCCTCCCCTCTCCTCTTCCCTTGTCACTTTTTTCACACAACTCTCCTTCCTTCTCTGTCTCCCCCTCTCTCGCATTTTTTCTTATTCCTCTTTATCTCTTAGTTTTTCTCAAGATTCCTTCGTCTTGTCTTATTGTCTATTGTGCCGTAATTATGTCTTCACCTCGGTTCTCTCTTTCTTCTTCTTTCCCTCAACTTTTCTTATCATTTTTCTTCGTCTTTCTTTCAACTTTCCTTAACGTTTTTCTTCTTCTTTCATCTTATTATTTCTTGTTTTTCACTCTTTTTCAGCTCCCATTCAGTGTTACAATTTCATTTCTTCTTCTTTTCTTCTTGACTCTTCCTTTTTTATGCTGTTCTCCCTCATTTTGTTTTAATGTTCTGTTATTCTCTCTTTCTTCCTCCTCCTTTTATTTTTTCCTCATTTACATTTATCTTCCTTCGTATATTATTTTCTTCTTCGTTATTGTTGGTTTACGCTCTGATGCTCTTTTTCACTTTCTCCCTTCCAGTTTTCTTACTTACTCGTCTCCATTCTCACTTGTTCGTCTGTTATAAGTTTTTTCTCTCTCTCCACTTTCTCGTTCCCTCTCATATTAATCCTTCTTCAACAGGGGGCAAAAGTTCCTCTAATATTTCACTCGTTCCAATGCTATCTAACATTCCTAAGCTAAAAAGGGCTTGGTATGTTTTTTTTATATTTAACATTCCTAAACTGGGAAATGCTTGGAATGTTTGGTTTTCGTTTTCCAGGCCTTTCAGTTACTCTACTACTTATTACTATTCAATTAGTCCTTTTCGTCTTCATTATTTGCCTTTATTTATCCGCTCTACTCTTTTCTTTCCTCTTGCACTTTACTTTCTTCAAAGACGTTTAAGTTTTCCTGTTTTTGTGGATCTTCTTTCATTACCTTTTATTGTTTTATCAGTTACCTTATTCTTTATTTTTTCTTCCTCCTTCTGCTTTTTCGTCTTTATTTTTGGTTTCATATTTCCACTAATACCTGTTTCTCTGCTTACTGTCTTTCTCTTTTCCCCCTTCCCCCTCTTGCATTCTTCCACCTTTCTCTTTCTTCCTGAGAGAGAGAGAGAGAGAGAGAGAGAGAGAGAGAGAGAGAGAGAGAGAAGCCTGCGAAGAATTTGATATAAAATGCATAGAAAAATGTTCACTGCATCCTCTCTCTCTCTCTCTCTCTCTTCTTATTTTTTCATTAATTCTCTCAATCATTTATTACTGTGTTTTCATCCATTCTCTCTCTCTCTCTCTCTCTCCTTATTCTTTTACTTCCCAGTATTCTTTATTATCTTTATTTTCTCTCGACCCTCTCAGCTTTCCTCCATCCACCCTTCTTCCCTTCCCTTCTGTTTTATTTTATTTTGCTTTTTCTCGTTCTTCTATCTTTATTTTTTCTTTATTATTTTTTCTTCTTCTTTCATTCCCTCTTCTCGTGTTATCCGATTTTTCCATTTCTTCCCTGTTTTGTTATTCTCTCTCTCTCTCTCTCTTTCTCTCACTCTCTCTCTCCCTCTCTCTCCTCTTTTTTATCCATTCTATATCACCTTTATTCTCAGTATTATTCTCTCCACGTCTCTCTCTCTCTCTCTCTCTCTCTCTCTCTCTCTCTCTCTCTCTCTCTCTCTCTCTTTTATCCAGCTTTCTTTCCCCTTCCCCTCTTTCGCACCTCGCACTCCTCCTTTTCCTCTTCCCAGTTTGCTTTACTTTTCCCCTCTCTTTATTTTCCTTATTTTCTCTTCACCCTTTCCTCTCTTTATTTTCCTTATTTTCTCTTCACCTTCTTCTCTCTTTATTATCCTGATTTTCTCTTCACCTTCTTCTCTCTTTAATTTCCTTATTTTCTCTTCACCTTCTTCTCTCTTTAATTTCCTTATTTTTTCACTCTCTCCTCTCTTTAATTTCCTTATTTTTTCACTCTCTCCTCTCTTTAATTTCCTTATTTTTTCACCCTCTCCTCTCTTTAATTCCCTTATTTTTTCACCCTCTCCTCTCTTTAATTCCCTTATTTTTTCACCCTCTCCTCTCTTTATTTTCCTTATTTTTTCACCCTCTCCTCTCTTTAATTCCCTTATTTTTTCACCCTCTCCTCTCTTTAATATCCTTATTTTTTCACCCTCTCCTCTCTTTAATTCCCTTATTTTTTCACCCTCTCCTCTCTTTATTTTCTCTTTTTCAATCCCTTCAGCCCGATGACGTATTCTAAATTTAATTCCACCCAACTTCTTACGATTTTGTTCAGGTTGAGAAAATAGATCAGGCTGTGAAGGGGTTAAGGGAGACGTGTGTGTGTGTGTGTGTGTGTGTGTGTGTGTGTGTGTGTGTGTGTGTGTGTGTGTGTGTGTGTGTGTGTGTGTGTGTGTGTGTGTGTGTGTGTGTGTGTGTGTGTGTGTGTGTTTCCCCATGTCTGTTTCCCCTTGTCTTTCTTGTGTATGATGTGTGTGTGTGTAGGCCTTCGTGTGTGTGTGTGTGTATACATATGTACACTTTCTTTTCACAGTTTTCCCTTTTTCCACCCACTCTTTCTCATCCAAAAACTGCACAAAAAAACTTTCCCTTCAGCTCTGGGAAAATCTGGCACAGCCTTCTTGATGTATTAAGCGATTTTTTTTCTTCTCTCTCCCTTTTTTTCTTTTCGTCAAATAATGAAAAAGAGTTAGGGCAGAAATCTGGGGTTAACTTTCCTACATCGTTTTTCTTTTGTGACAGATAGATTAAGACTGATAGATAGACAGATACATACATACATATACACATACATACATAGACAGACAGATAGATAGACAGATACACATACAGTACATATATAAACACATACATACATAAACAGACAGATAGATAGATACATTCATAAACACAGATAGATAACTGATAGATAGGGACAGACAGAGATAGAGAGACAGACAGAGAGGGGGAGTAGTGATGGATAGGATTATATTTCAAAGGAAAGAGGAAATACGGACATAGAAAATGGGATAACAATATGAAGAAAAAAGAAATACAGAAACAGGCATATGAAGGAGAGAGAGAGAGAGAGAGAGAGAGAGAGAGAGAGAGAGAGAGAGAGAGAGAGAGAGTAAACAGAACAATTTGATCAAGAATGTATAAAAGTGTTCTCTCTCTCTCTCTCTCTCTCTCTCTCTCTCCCTCTCTCTCTCTCTCCGTCCTCCCATAATTCTTTCGTTATCATCATCTTCGTCTTCATTACGTCTTTCACCTCTTCCCTCTCTCTCTCCCTCTCTCCATCTATCTATCTACCTACCCAGTTACCTATCTATCCATGTCTGTTTTATTGTCTGTGTGCCTGTCGCCTGTCTGTCTGTCTGTCTTTCTCTTTCTCCATCCCTTTATCAGTTCCTTTATTTTCTCACAACCACAGCTCTTCCATTTTCCAATATACTCTTCATCTTTATTTTCATTTTTTCTTTCTCCCTTTCTCTCATTTACCTCTATCTTTCTCCTTTCTTTACTACTCACGTCTCTTCTTCGCTTGCTTTATTTTTCTATCCTCTTTCATTTCTCCTTTTAGTGCCTCCCATTATTCTTTATTCTCTTGCTCTTCTCTTTCCTTCTTCCTCTATACATTTCTCCCCTCCTTCACTGTCTCCTTCACCACTTCTTTACCTCTCTTTTTGGCTTCCTTCCCTCCTTCCTTCTCCCTCTCCTTCGCCACTCCTAATGTCTTCTTCTCTCCCCTCTGTCATCGTTCTCTACGTCTTTCTCTCTTTCCCCTCTTCCATTCCCCTCTCTTTAGTTCCATTTCCCCTCTCGTCTCTTCCCCTTTTCTTAGCCTAATTCTGTTTCCTTGGCTCTTTCTTTTCCTTTTAACCATTTTCTTCAAGTTGTCTTCTGGTTCTTCTTATTTTCCTATTTTCCTCTGATACTCATTCTTATTATTTTTTCTTTAATTTTGTTTTTCCTCAGCTCTTGACCTCTTTTTCTGTACCTTATTTTTCTCTCTTTTTTTACGCGTTCGATACTTGTTTTATTTCTTTGTTTTTATACGTTTTTCTTTCTTTTTCTCTTCCTCCTTCACTTTTTTCCCTTCTTTCCTCCTTTTTTATTATTTATTTTTACCTTGTCCCCTTTCATCATTCGTTTCAACATCCTTCCTTCGATATTTCCTTCCTTCCCTTCCTCCATCCCCTCTTTTTCCTTCTCTCTATCCCTTATTCTGTCTTTTTCTTCCTTCTAACTTTCATATCACCGTCAATCCATTTCAGACTTTCTCTCTTCCTTTTTTCAAATCTCTTTCTTTGCTTACATTCCTCCCTCCTCTCTCTTCCCTCCCTTTTTCCTCCCTGTCTCCCTCCATCTCTTCAGTGCAATTTCTCTCCTTCCCTCCTTCCTTCCATCCTCCCTCTATCTTTCCATCCATCCATCCATCACTTCTTCCGTCCATCCACCCTCCCTCCCATCCTTCCACCCATCCACTCCTCCTGCCCTCCACTCTTATCTCATTTCCTCGTTTCTTCCTCCCTGGTTCCCTCCCTTCCCCTTCTCTCCCCTCCCGTCCCCTCCCCCATCCCAACTCCTCTCC
>NC_137051.1:3130000-3180000 GCF_032717465.1 Coenobita brevimanus
AGAGGAAAGAGAGTGAGAGAGGGGTGGCTTGAGAGGGGATGGATGTAGAGAGAGGGGAAGGACGCAGAGAGAGGTGTGGGTTGAGAGGGGAAGCATGTAGTGAGAGGGATGGATTCAGAGGGGATGGATGCAGAGTAAGGGTGGATTAGAGGGAAAGGGGAGGGAGAGAGAGAGAGAGAGAGAGAGAGAGAGCGAGAGAGAGAGAGAGAGAGAAATGACCTCTGTTTCCCCTTCGTGTGACCTCCCCAGGAAGTGAAAGAGGTTGTTACTCGTAAGATTTACACTGAGGAGGGGACAGAGAAGGACTAGGGACGATGACGACGGGGAGGCTCAGTGTGCTGGTGTGGGCGTGGGTGTGGCAGTGGGTGTAGGAAATGAATAAATGATGCGAGATAGACACCGATAACGCTAACAGAGCCGTCCCCGCAGAACACAAGAGGCAGCCCGTTGAAGAGCAAGAGGAGCGTTATATATGGACCACCCTGTATTAAGCAAAGGGGAAAAAGAGGGGAAAACAAGGGAAAAGGATAGGGGAAAGGAGGGGAAAAGGAGACGGGGAAAGGAGAGGGGAAAAAGAAGAGGGAAAGGGAGGGGGAAAAGGAGGGGAAAGGAGAGGGTAAGAAGGATAGTGGAATGGAGAGGGGAAAGGTGAGGGGATACAGTGGGGGAAAGGAGAGGGGGGGAAAAGTGGGGAAAAGAAAGGGGAAAGAAGAGGGAAAAGGCGAGGGAAATGGAGACGGGACAGGAGAGGAGAAAGGAGCGAGGAAGGAGAGGGGAAAGAAGTGGGAAATGGAGAGGGGAAAGCATGATATTACCCTCACGTATTAAGAGGGGAAACTCCAGTAATAATCAGTTGTTCTGAGAGGGGAGAGGGTAGAGCAGGGTAATAAGGGGGAGAGAGGGGAAAGGAGGACGAGGGTTATTTAGGGAGTGGCCTTATGCTGACGTTCTGAGGGGGAAAATATGATACTGCTCTCTTTAACAGGGATATTACTCTCTTTAAGTAGGAAAGATCGTATTCTATCTATTGCCAGACGCCTTAATCCCGTGAAGGGTGGCCACAAACAAATCGCCTCCATGTCGTCCTGTCCCCCGCCATTTCACTGCCCGGCTTGTATTACTGTCTTAAAATACGGTATTACGCCCTTAAATTACGTCATTACCCTTTAATTACGAAATGGCTCTTAAATTACGATGGTACCCCTTTGAAATACGATATTCCTCTCCTAAAATACAATATATCTCTTAAAAGGACGATATTTCTCTTAAAAGTACGATATTTCTTAAAGTACGATATTTTTTAAAAGTAAGATATCTTAAAAGTACGATAATTCTCTTAAAAGTACGATAATTTCTCTTAAAAGTATACGATATTGCTCTCTTCAGTTACGATATTCCTCTCTTCAGTTACGATATTCCTCTCTTCAGTTACGATATTGCTCTCTTCAGTTACGATATTCCTCTCTTCAAATACGATATTGCTCTCTTCAGTTACGATATTCCTCTCTTCAGTTACGATATTGCTCTCTTCAGTTACGATATTCCTCTCACCAGTTACGATATTACTCTACGATATTCCTCTCTTACACACAGCAAGGAAATTAGAGAAAGGCCATACGATACTAACTCCTTCACTACGATTCCTCTCTTTATTATTTATCTATTTATTTATCTTTATTTTAGTTACTCCTTAATAACGAGGACAATTAACTACATAATTAACCCAGTCTAATTAGCTCAGAGGGTTAATTATTGGATCTCTTAATGACCTTTGGAGAGAGAGAGAGAGAGAGAGAAATATAAACCACAATCTAAACTCCCTCTCCCCCCTCCCACCTTCCACTCTCCCCACCATCCCCTCCCCTTCTGCCGGAGTAAGACGCCCTTCCCCCCACATAAACGTCAGGCCAGGAGACAAGTGGCCAGGGGATGTCCATATCTTGGCCATCGGGGGGGGGAGGCGGGGAGGATTCACGGACGAACTTACGAACAAGGACGGGTCGTAAGTCACCTTTGTTTTGATAGGACGGACGTGGAGAGGAGAGCACTGACATTTTTGGTCTCTTGTTTATCCTACAGAAAAAAAAAAGAGTTACAAAGAGGTATTACTGTGAATTGTTGGTCTCTCTCTCTCTTTCTCTCTCTCTCTCTCTCACATATCACTGAGGTCAGCGTACTCGTAGATAAGGCGTAATGGGATAAGTTTTATCTGTTGGCTTTACTAGACTGATGGACCCCTTCAGTGCGATGACGTCTCTCTCTCTCTCCATCTCTCTGTCTATCTATCCGTCAATCAATGCATCTCTCTCTCTCTCTCTCTCTCTCTCTCTCTCTCTCTCTCATTTTTTTTATACATAGACTAGGCAACCCGTCACCTGAGTCCCAGCAACACTTTATCCGAATCTGTACACAAGCCAGACAGCCCTTTCCCTGATATTTATAAGGGGTCCAGGGCGCCCTCCTCCGGCAGTAGGGTACGGCGGGAGAGTAATGGGGAGGAGGAAAGTATAAATCAACTCTTTTATTTCCATTTTTCCCTATTTTTATGAGTTCAGATTTGCATATTACCCAGGCAACCTCGTCCCTGAGGTCTCGTAGTAATCTTAAATGTGATAAATTTTTACATGACACCACTTGGGTACTTTTATCGTCTTACCTGGGATGTGCTTACTGGTGTGGTGGTGTTAGCGGTGGGATTTCGCGCGCGTGCGCGTGCGTGCGTGCGTGTGTGTGTGTGTGTGTGTGTGTGTGTGTGTGTGTGTGTGTGTGTGTGTGTGTGTGTGTGTGTGAGAGAGAGAGAGAGAGAGAGAGAGAGAGACGCGGTGTGACATAAGAGAAGGTGATCAATAGAAGACTGAGAGGAGGAGTAGGGCTTGTGACAATTTCCTCTCTGTCATATTTTTAAAAAAGGAAGAAAGCTGTTGGTATTTTTTACAATCATCCTCGTCGTCATCAGTATCATCGTCTTGTCATCGTCATCGTCTTCATCTTTAGCTTTACAGTCATCATCATCATCATCATCATCATCATCATCATCATCATCATTAAACTTCAGAGGTTGGGTATAAACTTTACTGAACTCTTATTTCCTTAAGTCTATCTACCTTTAGCAAGACGCCATAATCACATAAGGGGTGGTCGTTTGCCTTTAAGTTACTTGTTTTAAGGGAAGGGGCACTAACCCTCCACCAACCCACTTACTGACACGTACGGCACACGAACGGGTTGGTTATATGGTTACCACCCGGTGTTTTAAATGGTTTCCTGGCTTACAGAAAACCATTTGGCTTGTCACTCAAAGTAAAGCCACCTGAAAAGGAAAGAAAAATAATGTAGGGTGACAGGAAAGACGGGAGAAATAGGAAGAGAGAGGACAGACACAGAAAAAGAACGAATCAATCCCACTTCTGACACACCTGACACGACGCTAACAATGGAGTGGAGTATGGAGTGGAGTGGAGTGGAATGGAGGAGTACATAGAGCCAGAGTGGAACTGAATAAGCAAAAAAAAAAAGTCTACAACACATTTTAAATACGGATCGAGTATGAAGTATGGAAAAAATGACGAATTCCAACAAGGACTGTGGAACACCTGTGTGGAGTGAGTGCAGTGTGGAGTGGAGTGGAGTGGAGGAGTGCAGAGAGGCTGGGTGGAGCCGAATAAGCATAAAATATTAATGTGGAACGACCAAAGTACGAAAGATGTGGATAAATCAATAACAGGACAGAGCATCAGTGTGGAGTGTGGAGTTTCAGAGTGGAGTGTGGAGTATCAAAGTGGAGTGTGGAGTGGAGGACTGGAGACAGCCGGAGCCGAATATGCAAGAGGCCGTCCACGTGTGTCCAGCCCGCCACCAGCTGTTGATGCATATAGATTTCTCGGCGGGGGAACCATCTCGCCACAAAGCCAAAGCCGAATCATTTTATTTAACCATTCTTCCAATCTTTATATAATACTGACTTACGAGAAAATCTTAAAATATACTTAGGGAAAGGCCTATAATTTATTCGTAAGATTGGCTGATTTACGGGATTATTTTGGGAAAGGCATATGTAGTAAATGGAAAGGAAAATAATCTCTCCCTCTCTCTCTCTCTCTCTCTCTCTCTCTCTCTCACTCACTAATAAATATCAATATTATATATTTCTGTATGACATGGTGGTGGAGGTGGAGGGGAGAAGGGGAACTGAGCCTGACCTGATGATGATGATGATGAAGATAACGATGATGATGATGATGACGATGACGACGACGACGACGACGACGATGATGATGATAACATTAATATATTTCTCTTTCATCAAATCCCGAAGCTCTGAAATTACACAAAACCTGATACAACAAAGTGATCAGAAAACATATGATCAACGAATCCTTCATTACGGAAATTGGACGCGATTCGTAGCATTATTGAATTCTGCACATGAAATATTAATTTTGTTATTCGACTGCAGCATAATCCTTCGGCTCACGTGAATGCAATGACGTGACGATGAATAATAGCAGATCGCAAATTATTATCACTGGCAACGCTGAAATATAGCAGATGGTAAATTAGCAGACTGCAAATTATTATCACTGGCAATGCTGAAATATAGCAGATGGTAAATTAGCAGATGGCATATCATTTCACTGGCAACCCTGAAATAAAGCAGAGCAAATCATTTCACTGGTAACCCTGATATATAGCAAAGAACAAATTATTTCACTGGTAACGCTGAAATGTAACAGATCGTAAATAATTCACTGGTAACACTGAAATGCAGCAGATCGCAAATTATTTAAATAGTAACACTGAAATGTAGCAAAGAGCATTTTATCACTAACATTGAAATATACATGATAAAGTATTCACTGGTAACACTGAAATGCAGCGGATCTCAAATTAGTCCACTGGTAACACTGAAATGGAGCAGATGGCAAATATTTCACTGGCAACGCTGAAATGTAGCAGATGGTAAATTATTTCATTAGTAACGCTGAAATAAACCCGACAGCAAATTATTCACAGTATTGAAAAACATATCAATAACTGCCAGTCATGCATAACATATTGGAAACTGCTTTTTAATTGGCCACTCTTACCTGATGAAATTTTGTTTGCAGGTGAATTATTATAGTTTTTTTTTTTTTTTTTTTTTTGAGGAGGGAGTAGTTTTATTATTAAAGGCAAAATGATTAAATCGCCGAATATGTCATTTGGAAAACTGGGACTGGGATGGAAAAAAAAGCGGGCATTTGTCAACATTATCATCATCTTAAATTAAATCCGCTGTCATCATCATCATCATCATCATTTAAATCACACCTAATTCGTCACTTCACCCATTATCATCATCATCAACTTGGCTTACGTAGGATTAAGTTTGATAAGGCTAGGATAACGCAGGTCTGGGTTAGGCTAGACTAGGTTAGGTCAGGCCAGGTCAGGTCAGGTCAGATTAGGCCGTCAGGTCAGGTCAGGTCAGAGAAGGTTAGGTTAGACTAAGACCCACTAAGTCGGTTTAAGGAAGATCGTAAGACAGAGCAGGTTAGGAGTGGCGTGGAAGATACGAGAGAGAAAGTCAACACCCACGCGGTTATAATGGAAGGGTTAATGGTAATGGATGTGGCCTTAGCATAGATCCGGGGGGTGGAATGGGTCTCTCTCTCTCTCTCTCTCTCTCTCTCTCTCTCATAACCCAGCACCACCTTACATTTCCCAGGCCAGAAGTAAGAAATATATATATAATCAGAGGGATATAAGATAGTGTCCCCGGTAATTGACCTCATTTTCTCTTAATTACCAACCTAAGCTCTCTTTAACTGCCTCTCCCCTTCCCTCCCTCCTCCTCTCCCTCCTTCCCTCCACTTCCTCTTCCTTTCTTCCATCTTCTCCTCTCTCCTTCATCTTCCTTTTTACCTGTTTTCATTTTCGCTCTTCTTTTCACCCTTCCCTTTCATTTTCCCTTCTCCCTCCTCCTCCCCTCTTTTCTCCTTCTCTCTTCCTCCTCTTCCTACTTCTTCCTTCTCCTATCTTCCTCCTCTTCCCCTTCCCATCAATCCTCTCCATTGCTCCCCCTCCCACCTCCCCCTTCCTATCTCTTTCTCTCTCCTCACCCCTTCCCTCTTTCTCTTCCCTCCTCCCTTCCCCTCCCTCTTCCTACCTCCCTTTCTCCCCATCCCTCCGTCTTTCCTCCTCCTACCTCCTTCCTCCTTCCCTCCCTTCTCCCTCCTCTCTCTTTCTTCCCTCCTCGCATCCCCTCCCTCCTCCTCCTCTCTCTCTCTTCCCTCCTCCCTTCCCCTCCCCCCTCCCCCACCCTTTAAGAGAGACAGAAGACCGTGAGGGGGGATGGGGGTGGTGGGGGGGAGGGAATTCCTGAGACTGAGTTATTGCAGCTCTCTCTCTCTCTCTCTCTCTCTCTCTCTCTCTCTCTCTCTCTCTCTCAGCTTTCACATGCTAAGCGCCATGATTTTTCCTCCTTACCTTGCACTACTGATGTCTCGTTGCACAGTCCTCTAAATTGTGTGTGTGTGTGTGTGTGTGTGTGTGTGTGTGTGTGTGTGAGAGAGAGAGAGAGAGAGAGAGAGAGAGAGAGAGAGAAGAACGTGTGAGGGAGATGGAGGCTGTGTGTGGGAGAAAGGATAAGAGAAAGTGACTATGTGAGAGAGTGAGTGTGACAGTTTGGATTGCGGAGGAGGGACTGTATGAAACAAGAAGACTGTGTGTGTGTGTGTGTGTGTGTGTGTGTGTGTGTGTGTGTGTGTGTGTGTGTGTGTGTGTGTGTGTGTGTGTAAGGAGAAGGCGCATGACATAAAACCTACGACGAATTATGAAAAACTGTCTATGAGTTGTGAAAAAAAAAAAAATGAAAGACAGGATATGTAAGAAATACCTCACGAGAAAGACAAAAATATTTCAAAATCATCAAAACAATAAAAAAAATGAAAAGTCAAAATATCTCGAAACTGAGGCGGTCTGGGAAAAAAAAAAAAAAAAAAAAAAAAAAAAAAGGCATGCGCAGTAAAAACAAGAAATCATTTTTTTCTTTCTTTTTTTTTTAACCCATTATTATTATTATTATTATTATTATTTTTTTAGCTTTTGATCAGGTGAAATTCGAAGAGTTTTTTGTGAGCTTTGTGGTTAGTAAAAAGATTATATTTAATTCACATCAAGTATATTATATTTGTTTACCAGTTAGATAGGCATAAACGTTTCGGGAGAGCGACTCGAAACGTTTGAGTATACGTTTTTAATGCTTTTTCTTTTACTTTCGTTTTTATCATTATTTTTTTACTTGTGCAGAGGTACAGTTCAGTTTTGCATATTGTAAGAAACGCCTACACCTACACACACACACACACACACACACACACACACACACACACACACACACACACACACACTTCCACCTCCCCCTAACCTGACAGAGACCCCTTTTGGCTCAGATGGCGGTCAGGTGGGGTCGGATTAGGGGGCTGATTTGACTAGTAACCAAGGAGACGCATGACCACCTCGCAGCTAAGGGTCGTCGAATTTCACGCCATCCCGACTCGGTATTGAGAGAGTGATCCAGTTCCGTCTGATGAAAAGTAATGGATGAAAAGAAGAGTTGGAAGAAATTTGAGTCGCTGCGGACCCGGGTCTATCTCTTGCCCTTAATTTGTCTTCCCTGTGTCTGACAAGCTCTTTTGTTCTCTCTGTCTGTCTGTCTCTCTCTCTCTCTCTCTGTCTATCTATCTATCTATCTCTCTATACATCACAAAACACTAAATTCATCCATCTTTTACTTCTCCCCCACATCGTCAACTCTCCTTCAAACACACACACACACACACACACACACACACACACACACACACACACACACACACACACACACACACACACACACACACACACACACACACACACACACACACAAGAAAAGGTTCAATGGAAAAAAAAAAAGAGAGGAAAAAAAAAATACGCAGGAATCTTCCATGCATAGATCACCACCAACAGGAACCTATTAACATTCGGCATCATGCAAAAACAACAACAACAACAACGACAACAACAAAAACTCCCATGCACACACTCCCACCTGTCATGCAGTGTATCCTAGTAAAGATTTTTTTTTGTTTTTTTTCTTTATTACAGGTGTCTCTTTCATTATTTTAATTTATTTATACATTTATTAATTTATTTATGTACTTTTTTTTTTTATCTCACAGCACTTCCATTCTCAATTCACTTCATTTATTTCTTTCTACGCCTCGCCTATCCTATTGCCTCTGGATAGATAGGTAGAGAGATAGACGGAGTGACAGATATAGACAGATGGATAGATAGACATGGGTAGACAGGCAGGTAGGTAGGCAGAAGGACAGATAGATGGGTCAATGGATACACAATATTCTTTTGGTGATTCACAAATATTCGCCTACAGACAAGAGATTATTTTTCCCCAATGTCTGAAAAATGATTGAATTGACGTCTGTACCATCTCACCTTTGAAATTTCCTTCTCTCATTTTCCCTTCCATCTCATGTTTCCCTTCCCTTCCTTTTTCCATTTTTCCTTGATGACTTTTCTATCCTTCTTTCCTTCACTTCCTACCCCTCACTCTCCTCCTTATTTCTTTCCCTTTCTCTCCCCGTCGATTTCTCTCTTCCCTTCCTATGTCTTTTACCCTAACAGCTTCCCTTCTTCCTCTCTCTCTCTCTCTCTCTCTCTTTCCTGCCATTCCATCCTTCAATCCCCTTCCTCTTCTCTTCCCTCCATCCGTCTCTTCTCATCCCTCTCCCTCCATTCCTTCCCTACCCTCTCCCTCCATCCTTCCCCTCCCCTAACCACCCTTCTCTCCCTTCCCCTCTCCCTCCTACTCTCCATTCCCCTCTCCCCCTACTCTCCCTCCTACACTCCCCTCCCCCACCCTCTTCTCTCCCCTCCCTTCTTCCCTCTCCTTCCCTCACTTTCCTCTCTTTCTCCGAACCAGACCTCACTCATCCCCTTGTTCCTTCCCTCTATCCCTCTTCCTCTCGATATAATCTCTCTCTCTCTCTCTCTCTCTCTCTCTCTCTCTCTCTCAAATTACATCTTCCTCTCCAATTATTCCTCCTTCCCCTTCCACTCGCTTCCACTCTCTCTCTCTCTCTCTCTCTCTCTCTCTTCTTTTCCTCATCTCGTTTTCTTTCCCTCCCTCTTCCTCTTCTCATTTCGTCTTTCCTCCACTCCTCTTCCTTATACCATCCATTCCTTTTTCCCTCTAGGTGTTATTCTTCATCTCCGATTTCTCCTCTATTTTTCCTCACATTCTCTCCATTTTCCATCGTCATTTCTCTCCCTTCTTCCCTCCTTTATCTCCTCCACATTTCCTCTTTCCTTCTTCCCTCCCATCCTCCTCCTCTCTTTCCTCAATCTTCCTCGTTTTCTTCCCTCCATTCTTCATCCTCTTTTCTCTTCCTTCTCCTTCCCTTCCTTATCTCCCTCACACTACCTCCTCTCTCCCTCCCCTCCTCATTTCATTTCTAGTTTCTTCCTCCTCTCCTCCCCCTCCTTCTCTCCCTAATATTACTCCTTCTCTTCCTCTTCACTCCTTCTCCCTCACATTGCCTCTTGTCTCCCTCCTCTCCTTTTCCTCTTTTCTCTCCCTCTTTTCCTCTTTCCCTCTCACATTACCTCTCCTCCTCCTCCTCCTCCGTCTCTCCCTCTCCTCCTCCCCCTTCTCTCTCCCCTCCCCTCCGTCTCTCCCTCTCCTCTCCCCCCTCCTCAGTATCCTTGCTTTTACATACAGATTTCCTCAACAACCGGCCCCCCATCTCACCGCATAGTGGCTCGAGGTTCACTTTGGGGGGTTCAGTCTCAGGTTCATCGAGAAGGGTTCACTTTTGTTGCCTTGGGTTCACTGTGGAGGGGTCGCTAATACTGAGGGTTTGTTTGGAGTAGGGTTCAATTTTCAGGGTTCAGTGCTTGGTGTTTCAGGTTCACTGCTTCGGGTTTAATTCCGGTTCACTGTTGAGGCTTACTGCTAAAGGTTCGTTGTTGGTTCCGTGTTTCAGGTTCACTGTTGGTTTTCTTCTGAGAGTTCACAGTTGAGGGTTCACTTTAGGTTCACTGCTTTGGAATGCCTCAGTTCACTGTTAGTTCTTTAACGGTTCACTGTTGACGGTTCACTTTTAGCTCACTGCTTCGGACTCATAATCAATTCACTGCGTCGGGTTCATTCTTTGATCCCAGACACTGGGTTCACCAACAGGGGTTCAGTCAGCCGGGGTTCAAAGCTTCGGGTTCGCTGCTTCGAGTTCACCTCCTCCTCCTCCTCCATCTCCCCGCTTATTCTCTCCTTCGAAAAACTGAACCTCGCCCCGGGAAAAATGCGGACGCGGTGTTGGTTCGCCTCTCACACGGTTCGCTAAATCAGCCCGAGACGGCGAATCGAGGAAAATGTTTGCCCTGGGTGAGGACCGCCCTGATTTGCTTAATTTACAGGCTGTGTGGTTTTTAACTCCTACTTTCTGTCCTTTTTTTTTTTTTATCTCTTACTTTTCTGTCTTTTTTTTTATATATATATTTTCTGTCTTTTTTAACTCTCACTTTTTTTTTTTATCTCTTACTTTTATTTATTTTTATTTTTTTATCTTCTCTGTCTTTTTTAATCTTATCTGTCTTTTTATCTCTTACTTTTCTTTTTTTTTAATCTCTTTCCTGTCTTTTTTTTTGTCTCTTACTTTTCTCTCGTTTTTTATATCTTGCTTTTTGTGTGTGTGTTTTTTTTTTAATCTCTTGGTTTTCTCTTACTTTTCTATCGCTTTTATCTCTTACTTATCTGTCTTTTATTTTTATCTTCTGCTCTGTTGTGGTTTTTATCCCTTACTTTTCTATCGGTTTTTCTCTTCTGGGTTTTTCTTCACTTATTTCTTTACTGTGAGATTAATTTTTTTTTTTAAGTTTATTTCCGATCCCATTTCTTCTTCTCTCGCTGCTGTGTTGTTATATTCCTCTAACTGCTCTGGTTTCTTCCTCCTTCATAATCTTTTTTTTTTTTTTTTTTCTGGACTTTACTCTTGTTCTATTTTTTGGTGCTGTGTTCTGTTCTCCTGTTACTGTATGTTTGTTATAATTAATGTTCTTTTTAAGATTATGCCCCCTAAAGACGCAGTTTCCTTAGCCATATAGATTGATGGATGGATAATTATATAGTTAGATAGACATACAGATAGATAGACAGATACAGATAGACAGACTGATAGATGGATATATAGATAGACAGACAGACAGATACAGATAGACAGACTGATAGATGGATATATAGACAGATAGACAGACAGATACAGACAGACAGATAGATAAATATATTGATAGACATATAGATATAGATACAGATATATAGAGATAGATATAATTTTTGGATTTGTGGTTTTTATTTTTCATTTTAATTTTCTCTACATCTACAGTTTTAAGGAATTCTGGGAGCTTTTTCGTGTTTTTTTTTTATGTACTCCCCCCCCTTTATTTTATTCTGTTTACTTCCCTTGACGTCTTGGCCAAAAGTATAGAAATTTGTGTGTGTGTGTGTGTGTGTGTGTGTGTGTGTGTGTGTGTGTGTGTGTGTGTGTGTGTGTGTGTGTGTGTGTGTGTGTAATTTACCCCTCATATCTACCCTGCAACTCTAAGCCTTTCATTTTCCCTTTTAAATGGCACAAACGAGGTAAGTGATTTTTTCTCTGAATTCTGCAATATATATTTTTTGATTAACACTCAAAGAGATTTTTCATAACGCTTCGAAATTGTGGGGCGAATTTTTTTTTTCTTTTTTTCAGTGCTCCCAGTCAAGGTTTTTACACATTCACATTTTCACAAGGTCACACACACACACACACACACACACACACACACACACACACACACACACACCACTACCACCACCACCACCACCACATCCACTTACAAGTTCACCCACACATTTGGACATCAGCACCCACCCACACTTACACCCCTGCAACATCCACACTTACACACACTTACACATCCACACTTACACACACACATCCACACTTACACACCTTCACATCCACACTCTGACTGCATGTGTCAAAGTTTGCAAAGACAACATCAGCGGTTTGCAAGTTGTGAACAAAAAGGAAAATTTGAGCTGGAGGTCATGAACTATTCAGGAGAGAGAGAGAGAGAGAGAGAGAGAGAGAGAGAGAGAGAGAGAGAATCTACCCATCATATCTACTCCACCAACCACCTTCTATCTATCACCTTCGTCACCACATCCATCATTCCTACTACCATTAGTCTGGCATCTACTATACCATTGTCTACCACAGCTACCACAACTACCACAATCTACCACAACTACCACAACCACAACTACTACAATCTACCACAACTACCACAATCTACCACAACTACCACAATCTACCACAATCTACCACAACTACCATCACTACCACAACTACCGCAATCTACCACAACTACCACAACCATTACGAAAGCTAACCAGTCAGTACCACAGCATCCACCCACCTCATCCCTACAACAATTACCACTCATACCACAACCACACCCACCAAACCAACCACCACAGCTACCACAACTACCATAACCACCACAGCGCCCCATCAACTTCGCAAAACACCTGAGACAGCCGGCCTGAAGAAACACACCTGTCACGCTCGCGGACAGGTGTGATGCGAGAGAGAACACGAAAAATAACGGAGACACACACCTTGGCGGAAGGCTTATGGAAAGGTGCGTTATTATTATTATTATTATTATTATTATTATTATTATCATCATCATCATCATCATCAACATCATCATCATCATCATCATCACCATCATCATTTTTGTCTCCCCACCAATTTCTTCAACAACAAATCTGTCGCATACACCTTAGTAGCCGACCTAAAAAAAAAAAAAAACTAATCTTCACAGGGCATACTCCCCCTCACAAATATTCTTCCCTACCTTATTAAAATTCCTATCTCATTACCTCTTTAAGTCCTTTTTTCCTGGTATTTTCCCATATAATTTTTACACATATAATTACCTTACATAATATTTAATGAGATTAATTTTCGTCCCATACTTTCTATAGCACAGGTTAATGACTCAAAAAAAAATCAAAATATAAAAATCCCTTACTTTGGATTAATTTCTGTTATATATATTTTTTTATTTCTCGTTAATGGATTTCGAAAAAAAAAAAATGCTCCTTAACCTATCTATTTTTTATGTGGTGTTTCTCTCTCTCTCTCTCTCTCTCTCTCTCTCTCTCTTATCCTGTTTCACCAGTAAGCACTCAAAAGGCTAGCCCGAGAGAGAGAGAGAGAGAGAGAGAGAGAGAGAGAGAGAGAGTAACGGCTGAGAAAGACAGTGGGGCGAGTTAAGACGTGAAGAAGGGGGGTGGGGGTAAGCATGGGGAGGAAGGGGAGAAACAGGGAATGGGGAGAGAAAGGGGAAAGAAGGAAGGGTAAAGGAAGGGGATGAGGAAGGGGAAAAAGGAGGGAGAAAGGGGAGGGGTAAAGGGAGGGAGGGAGGGGGAAAACGAAGGAAGAATAGTGAAGAAGAAAAGAAGAAAGAAAATGCAAAATTATTTATAAATGGGGAGAAAAGGGGGTGAGAAAAGAAGGGAGGAGGGAAGGAAACTCGGGGAGGAAAGGAGGGAGGAGGCGTGTTTAACTGGAGGAAAGAGACAGAGGGGGAGGAGGGGGGGAAGGTAGAGGGAAGAGAAGGGGAGGGGATGAAGGGAAGGAAGTGGAGAGATGAGGAAGGCTGTTGGAGAGATGAGGAAGGGGCGTTGGGGAGACAGGAGGGGGGAGAGGAAGAGGGATACAGAAAGAGAGGGAAGAGAAGGTGAGGGGGAAAAGAAGAGGACTTGAAGGAAAAGAAGGAGAGAGAGAGAGAGAGAGAGAGAGGAAAAGGGAAGAAAAGATGGGGGAGGGGAAATAAGCTGGAGAGATAGGGAGGGAAGGGAGGAGGAGGGATGGAGGGAAGGAAGAAGGAAGGATGGAGGGGAGGGAGGAGGAGGAATGGAGGGAAGGAAGAAGCAGGGATTGAGGGGAGGGAGAGGGAGGAAAGGAGGGAGGGAGGGAGGGAGGGAGGGAGGGAGGGGAGGGAGAGGGGAGGGAGGGAAGGGTGGAGAGATGTAAGAGATGAGGAGGAATGGGATTGAAGGGTCCATGGGAGGTGGAGGCCAGGAGAGTGTGTTGGTCAGGAAGGCGGAGGAGAGGAGAGGAGAGGAGAGGAGCAGTAGAGGAAAGAGAAGAGAAGAGGAGACAGGAAAGGAGATGAGATGAGGAGAGGAAAAGAGGGGAGAGGAGAGGAGAGGAGAGAAAAGACAGGAGAAAAGAATGAAATAAGGGGAAGAGAGGACAGAGGGGAAAAAAATGAGGCAAGGAATGGAAAGGAATGAAAGGAAACATAAAACTGAAGGAATGAGAGAGAGAGAGAGAGTACCAGTAACAGTAATAGTAGTAGTAGTAGTAGTAGTAGTAGCAATTGTAGTAGTAGTAGTAGCAACAGTAGCAGTAGTGTAGTAGCAGTAGAAAGAAAGTGAGAGGAGAAAAGAGAGAGAAAGAGATTAGAGCGAGGGTGAGAGAGAGGGAGAGTGTGAGCCAAAGGGTAAAAGGGAAGCCGGATATGAGGGCAGGGCGGAACACGGAAGAATGAAGTGGAAAGTTGGAGAATGTTGGTGAGGGGGAAGAAGAGGCGTAGTCGTAGTAGTAGTAGTAGTAGTAGTAGTAGTAGCAGTAGTAGTAGTAGATGTAGTAGTCGAGAGAGAGAGAGAGAGAGAGAGAGGTAAGAACGATAGGAATCAGTAGGTAGACGAAGAAGAATGAAACAGAGAAATGAGAGTAGACCTGAACGAAAGAATATGAAAGAGAACAGAGATTATTTAGACGATGATGGAAAACCGTAGGAAGCGAAGAATAAAGAAAAAGGAGCGAAAGAAAAAGATAAAAGAAAGATGAAGACATTTGCAGGAGTGTCAGATAGCAATGAGAAAAGAAAACGGGAATACAGAGAAGAAGAGGGATACTAATAGAGGCTAAAGACGGAAAAAGAGACTGACTAGGAGTGCTGGGGGGGGGAGGAGAAGGTTTGGCAGTTAGCAGAGGATGGAAGACAGAGAGAGGGAGGGGAATCTGAGGGGTTTGGAGGTCTGGAGAGCACGCACGTGAGGGGAAAGGAGAAAGAGGGAAGAAAATGCGATCTCTCAGCGTGGGAGGGAGGGAAGTAGGGGAGGGGGAGGGAGGAAGATGGAGATGCAGAGGGAGAGAGACAGACAGAGAGAGAGACAGAGAGACAGACAGACACAAAACACAAACAAACAGAAAGACAGAGACAGAGAGACAGACAGACAGACAGAAAAGGATTGAGTGTGGATTTAAAAAGACGACAGTACAGGATTAATGGGGATTACACCTGAGCCGAGAGGTGTAACAAAGCGGGGTAAAGATAGTGAAGAATGAGGTGGCTCTAAAGTGAGAAAGAAAGAGAGAGAAAGTGCGAGATTGAGGGATAGGAGAGCTGAGAGAGAGAGAGAGAGAGAGAGAGAGAGAGAGAGAGAGAGAGAGAGAGAGAGAGAGAGAGAGAAGAGCAAAAACATGTAAAAGGAAAAGAGAAATAAGAAAGAGAAAAGGTCAGAAAAATAAAAGAAAGGGACAGGAAAGGAGGATGAGAGAAAGACAAATAGAGAGGGAAAGAAGAGGAACTCGAAAGAAAACAGCAAAAGACAGGAAGATAAGAAGAGAGAGGGAAAGAGAGTAGGTAGAATGGAAGAGAAGTGACAGGAGGGCAAAAAGAGAGGGAAAGGAGAAGAGGAAGAGAGAAAAGACAAAGAAGAGAAGAGGAAAAGTAAGGAAAAGGAGAGGAGGAAGAAAGAAAGAGGGGAGAGATGAAAAAAGTAAAAAGAGGGATGAAAGGAAGTGGAAGTGGGAAAGGAGAGAAGGTAAACAAAGAAAAAAGTGTAGAGAAAGAGAGATGGTGTGTGTGTGTGTGTGTGTGTGTGTGTGTGTGTGTGTGTGTGTGTGTGTGTGTGTGTGTGTGTGTGTGTGTGTGTGTGTGTGTGTGTGTGTGTGTGTGTGAGGGAGAGAGAGACAAACAGACAGATGGCAAAGGTGAGAGAGAAGAGGTGATAAATGTGTGTGTGTGTGTGTGTGTGTGTGTGTGTGTGTGTGTGTGTGTGAGAGAGAGAGAGAGAGAGAGAGAGAGAGAGAGAGAGAGAGAGAGAGAGAGAGAGAGAGACGCTAAGGATAGGCAGGTTAGTTGGAGAGGAGATAGGAGGGGAGGGGAGAGAGGGGAATGGAGGGAGGCAGGTGGGGGGAGAGGTGGAGGGGGGCAGGGTGGTGGTGAGGGGGTGTGAGGAGGAGGGAGGGGGGCGCAGGACCCCTTTGGTGAGATAAGACGGTGGGTGAGCAGCTGGGTGTGGCGGCTTCCAAGATAACACACACACACACACACACACACACACACACACACACACACACACACACACACACACACACACACACACACACACACACACACACAGAGCTGGACTTAATACAATACAAAGGACAGGACACGGAAGGACACGGCAGGACACACTACAATAGGGAAGGACACGGCAGAGTAGGGAAAGGCACGGCTGGACATGACACTTTTAGGACACATAATAATAAGACAAAGATAACAGCTTCGAGGACACGCAGGACATCCCAGGACCCATCTCTTTCTCTCTCTCTCTCTCTCTTTCATTCCTACCTATTCATTCTTCCTTCAATCTTAGTTTATCTTATTCTCAGCCTACTTGTCCTTCCATCAATTCATCATTCTTCATTTTCTCATTCTGCATTGTACCCTCTCATTCTATCTGCCCTTTACCATGCATTCTACCCTTTTTTTATATTCCATTTCCGCCTTCCTCGGCCCTCCTCTCCTCTTCCTCCTCCTCCTCCTAGAACAACACTTTCTCCATCAATCATGCCTCAAACGTCACACCTCGTCCTTCCTCGATTCATTCCTCCCCATTCTTCAAGATCCATCACTTCCACTAGCCTGCCGCTCCTCCAGATCTCTCTCTCTCCTCCGTCTCTCCTCTACCTCTCCTCCTCCCTCAGTCTAATTCGTCTCCTCCAACCTAATCTCCTTCCTCGGTCTTCTTCACCTCAACGGTACACATCTCCTCCTCCTTCCAAATCTTTCTCTTCCTTCCTCCAAATACTTCTACTTCATCAGTTTACCTCCATACCTCTCATCAATCTACTTCTCTCTTCTTAGTCTGTCTTCATACTTCTCTTCAATGTACCTCTACTCCATCCTCGGTTTACCTCTTCTCCTTCCTACAAATTCCTCTCCTCCCCCTTCTCCTCTTCCATCCAAACACTTCTCCTCATTCCAAATCCATCACTCCCTCACCAAGCCCGGGGGAGGTGGCCTGCAGTCCTAATGGACCCAGGTTCGAATCCCCGCTGGGACAGGGAACAGTTTGAGGATTTGATTTTCATTAAAGCAATCTTTATTGATCTACCAGACGACCCGCCGACACGTCGTAAAAACACCCCCGCTAATACCAATACACCAGTCCTGTATGAGACAGCCCCAGAATGTATTCAATAAGGACGGTGAGTGTTAGCCCCGAAGTGGTGACATGTGGAGGTGTATAGACGTAGGAGGGCTACTGGGTCTTGATAACGGGCTAGAATTTGAAGCCCAGCGCCATCTATGAGCGGTAAGCGTCGATATCCAGTGTGTGTGTGTGTGAGGGCAAACTGTGACATACAACCTCCTTCCTCCTCCCTCAGTCTCCCTCTCCTCTATCCTTTCTCAGTCTTCCTTTCTTCCACTTCCCTTCGTTGCCCAGTCTACCTCTCCTCATTCCCCCTATTACCTCTCCTCTCTTCACTCCTCTGTCTACCTCTCTTCTTTCCCTCAACTACCTCTTCTCTTCTCTGTCTACCTCTCTTCTTTCCCCCCACCACCTCTCCCTTATTCACTCCTCAGTCTACCTTACCTCTTTCCCCCCACTACCCTCCCTCCCTTCACCCCTCAGTCTCCCTCTCCTCTCTTCCCTCCCCAGTCTACCTCTCCTATTTCCGTCCACTACCCTTCCTCTCTTCACTCCTCAGAGTACCTCTCACTCATCACTCCTCAGTCTAGCCCTCCTCTTTCCCCCACTGCTCCTCTCTTCACTTCTCGGTCTACCTCTCCTCTTCCTCCCCACCACCTCGCCTCCTCCTCATCACCCCGGTCAGCGCCATCTATCAGTCGTAAGCGTCGGTATCCAGGCGGGAGGGCAAACTATGACAAACGACCCGCCACTTAATCACTCTCGTCCTCACGCCTCGCAGATGTTTTACGCCGCTACGGAGACGAACGCGGCCGATAAAATTACGTAACCCTTTCAGTACAATGACGAAATTTTGTAATCCTTTCAGTACGATGACGAAATTTTGTAATCCTTTCACTACGATGACATTTATTTCTTGTTTTTTTTATTCGTGGTGACTGTGGATGATTTTTTTGTTAGGCTGTGAGGTCATTTGTTGGGATGGGGTTGCAAAAGTCGACATTAACAGCACTGCAGCTTAATTTCTTCCGCTGAGCTTTATTTTATCGTTTGGTTGTGTCAGGGATGAATACCGATAGATAAATAGATGGATACCTAACAGACAGATAGATGGTTAGACAGACAAAGGCAGACAGATGTAGATAAGACTGACAGATAGACACGTATAGATACAGATAGAGATAGAGAGATGGATATATAGACAGACAGACAGACTCACAGACAGATAGACAGACAGACAGATAGATAGACAGACAGATACAGATAGATAAACTGTCAGATATAGATACATATTCTGAAATGTACGCTTAAAAAAAGGAAGGAGGAAAACGGTGTAGCGAAGGAGGGAAGGAAGAGACAAGATGAAGGAAGGAGGGAAGGAGGAGACAAAATCGAAGAAGGAGGCGAAGGAGGAGACGAGATCGAGGAAGGAGGTGAAGGAGAAGGTGTAGGAGGAAGTGTACCTGAGAAGTGGAAGAGAAGTGGATGGAATTGAAGTGGAGGGGAGGGTCACTTTATTAGAGGAACGGGGCGTCGAGGAGGAGGTGGAGGGGTGGAGGGGCTGGCAGGAAATTGGAGAGAGTGCTGGGAAATTATCTGAGTGGAAAGAACACTCAGGTGGGGGTTGGCCAAGTTAAGGGTGAGAGAGAGAGAGAGAGAGAGAGAGAATGTTCGTGTGTGTGGCTAGAATATATTTATTAGTGTGCATGCTTGTGTGTGGATGCATGTACGTATATATATGAACGTCTGTGTATAGCACGCATCACACACATATCCCTCAAAATCCCAAACTCCTCCGCTCTCACAAAACCACATCAACACAAACCCAAACAAAACCACACCAACATGAACCTAACAAAACCACAAGCTCATTACCCTCGCAATTCCCAGAACAAGAAGAATGCCAACACTCCTAAATAGATTAAAACACATACACACACACACACACACACACACACACAGACGGAAAAAAAACAGCCGAGCGTCGATGCCCAGGGATTTTTTTTTTCTTTTTTTTTTCGATGTAAGTGAGCGCAAAAAAATTCTAGCCAGGTATTGTTTTCAGCTAATGGTTTCGGGAAGGAATTTAGTGACATTGTTTTCCTGATACTGCGACGCTGGGGGATTGGGGGGAGGGGAGGGGGAATGAGAGGGGGAGTGGGGACAGCGAGAGGGGGAGGGAGGTGGTGGTAGTGTGTGGCTGTGTGGGTGAATGTGTGTGTGTGTTTGTGCGTGTGTTAGAGAGAGAGAGAGACAGTACTGTACTTTTCACCTGTGCACCCTTTTAATCACATTTTTATCAACTACCTCTAAACACAATAGATCAAAGGTTAATTACTTATTCCCACCTTTACCTGCCAAAGGTCACCTGTGCTATAATTGTCACTTAAATACATTGTTCTGCACACCTGTCTATTGCTTCCGGTACAAAGGTGAGGTCAATATTATGTGGAAGGGAGACTGAGAGAGCACGTGAAGCAAACTACATCATCACTATCATCACCATAACCATCATCATCATCATCTCAACCACCATCATTATTAATATCATCATCACAACCATCATCACCGTCACCATCATCCTCTTCACCACTATCACCATCACCACTATGAGTCATCACCATCATCACCACCATCATTATCACCACCCTTCTCCCTCCACTCATATCTTCTGTTAATAATATCATTTTTAAGTCACTTTTTTTTTTCTCTCTGTGTCAAAAAGCTCATGGCAATTCGTCCTTCTTTTTTCTGTTACTTTTTTTTTAATTTTTCGTCCCTTCTCTGTGTTATTGTTTTTTTTTTTAAATTGTTAATCTTGTTTTTGTTAGCTTCCCTTTTAAAACAATTGGGCTCCATTGGGTTTTATTTTCACTGATTGTAACGTGGAATCTGTGTGTGTGTGTGTGTGTGTGTGTGTGTGTGTGTGTGTGTGTGTGTGTGTGTGTGTGTGTGTGTGTGTGTGTGTGTGTGTGTGTGTGTGTGTGTGTGTGTGTGTGTGTGTGTGTGTGTGTGTGTGGAGGGGAAAGTGTTCGTGTGTGCTATGGTAGTGAGCGTATGTAGAGTGTTGAAAGCAAAAACCGTGTGTGTGTGTGTGTGTGTGTGTGCACCCTGTATTTTATTCTTTATTCTTGTGTCACTTCGATTCCCTCAAAAAAAGAAAGAAAAAAAAAGGAAAAGAAAAAAGATTGCATTTTTCCCGTCTAAATGTCACGGAAGAATGTTGTGTTTGTTTGTTTGTTTATCTGTTTGTTTATTTGTTTGTTGACGTGTTCCTCGGATTTCCAAAAAAAACAAGGGATTTTTCTTCCTAGGTCATCAGTCCAGCAATCGCCATATTGTTTTCTTTACTTGTTTTGTTTATCTTTGCGTTTTTTTTGTTTTGTTTTTTACGTTCTGTTGAGCTCCCAAAGCAAATATAATAGCGTTTTTTCTCGCCTGTGTGTGTGTGTGTGTGTGTGTGTGTGTGTGTGTGTGTGTGTGTGTGTGTGTGTGTGTGTGTGTAGATGAGGTAGTATGCAGAGAGATAGACAGACAGTAATGTATAGATAGACAGATACACAGACAGACAGATAGACAGACAGACAGACAAATAGATATAGATTGATAATTAGATGTAGAATTTGTAGTTTTCAGTATTTTTACATCTCAAAATTTCCCAATACTACTCACCATTTCTCACCCCAAAAAAAGTTCCACTCATTTCCCTTCTTTTATTCATTTCCCCTGTTGTCATTTCCTTCACACATTTCCTCTGCTATCATTTCCTTTACACATTTCCTCTGCTATCATTTCCTTCACACATTTCCTCTGCTATCATTTCCTTCACACATTTCCTCTGCTATCATTTCCTTTACACATTTCCTCTGCTATCATTTCCTTCACACATTTCCTCTGCTATCATTTCCTTTACACATTTCCTCTGCTATCATTTCCTTCACACATTTCCTCTGATATCATTTCCTTTATCAAATCCCTCCTCCTAACCCACCCCCTCTCGAAGACAGAAAATAAATATATAGAATTTTCATACTCACATTTTTTTTTTTCAAAGAAGGAGGAACCAAAGGCCAATTTTAACGCCAAATCAAAGACCTATTTTGCACCCACTGTTATTCATCTATTTTTTTCAGTTTATTTTCAGCTTCCATAAAAAAAACAAGACCCGTGAAATCGATCATTTTTTTTTTTTTACTATTTTTTCAACTCCCCCCAAAATGAAAATTATACCTGAACTATTTTTTTTTTTTTCATCTTTCTGTCGCCTTTGCCAGATACCGTAAATGGAGAAAAAAAATTGTATAGACTTTTTTCCCCCCTGTAAGGCTGGTGAAGACCCTGCCCACGTTTCCAGGAAGAGAGAGAGAGAGAGAGAGAGACAAATCCATTACCTTTTCTCTCTGTGTCTCTCTCCTCCATCTTTTTTTTTTTTTTAAGTGCTATATTGGTCCTTTATTTATCTTATTTATTTTTTATTTTTCTATTATTGCTATCGCTTCAGGTAGGGTGTATTGCAGGGGTGTAGACTAATTCGCGAGGAAAAGTGTGCTGAGATGCAACAGTTAAGGAAGCTCCCTAACACCTCTTCCTTAGCGAATTATTATTTGATATTAGCTGATAAACATCCTCCTGTGTGTTATTTATGCAGAGTATGGCGTTAATAGAAAGATTTATATAAGAGAAAAGGACAGTTAGGATAAGCAAAATAAATCGCGACGGAAAAGAAGTTAGGGAGCTTCCTCTGCCGACGAGAATACAGGTCAAGATGATTGGGATGGGCTTGCAATGTTGACCCTGTGCTTGCAAGCTTTAAACATTGCATTCAATATTTTTTCTTTACTCTACTTTGCTCTTTTCAATGTTCATCTGTTTTTCCTTTTTTTCCAGTTATATATATATATTTATAAATACAGTATACATCTTTTTTTACACTTAGAGTATGTTAAATATATGCCTACTTTTTTTTTTTTTTTTTTTTTCCATTTGCACATTTTGTCAAGGATTTCTGTCGCTGTGACCTTCACCAACGCACCACCTTTGTTCACGCTGTCTCACTCTTTTAACGTCAACGCTGGCCTTTTAACCCCCCCCCCGTGTGTGTGTGTGTGTGTGTGTGTGTGTGTGTGTGTGTGTGTGTGTGTGTGTGTGTGTGTGTGTGTGTGTGTGTGTGTGTGTGTGTGTGTGTGTGTGTGTGTGTGTGTGTGTGTGTGTGTGTGTGTGTGTGTGTGTGTGGTGCTCAGATATTACGCATTTTCGTGTTTAAGGGACGACTGAAGTAACATTACCAACGTCTGTCTTGCATCATTTTCCGCTTTTCATTACTCGTTCCATACATCATAGTGACTGTTTTCTTTAATATCCACTGGGTGCAGAGGTGAGTAGTAGTAGTAGTAGTAGCAGCAGTAGTAGTAGTAGTAGTAGTAATAGTAGTCTTGGTGGTGGTGGTGTTGGTGGTGTTCTTGTTATTCTTGTCATTTATCAAAGAAATTATAAATACACCTCAGGAATAAGCCTAATAAATAAATGTTATGGGGTAAGGCGGTGTTAGGAGGCCTGCACTCTACATCTAACCTAACCTAACAAAATCTAACCTACCTTCACCTAACCTGACCTAACCCAACCTAACCTAACCCCAACCCAATCTAACCTGACCTATTTATCTGGGGTCACTTAATAACAATCCAAAGGTAATATTGGCCGGGGTAATGACAAGGTGGTGCCAAATTACGAGTTAATTTGGCAGTGATTACCCTCCAGCAGGAATACTTTACTACCCCCGAGAAGTGCAAAATGAAAACGGGAGAACAACATGCGAAGTGACTATCGGTAATACTTAGCGTGAGAAAGTGAGAGAGTGTGAGAGTTTGGCTGCCTCTCTCTCTCTCTCTCTCTCTCTCTCTCTGACGCAAAACTGAGCCGGGTATATGATAACTTTATCCTTTGATACTTTTAGGTTATTATTATTATTATTATTATTATTATTATTTTGCAACACTTGACTGAATAATACAGTGCCTGAAAATATTAGATTCTTCCATTCTCAGTTTTTCCTCTCTCACGTCTCGCTCACTTCTGCCTTTCATCTTTCTTTTTACTTTCTTTCATACGTCTCTCTCTCTCTCTCTCTCTCCTTTCATCTTTCTTTTTTTCTTTCTTACGACTCTCTCTTCTGTCTTCTATTTGTTTTTGTTTTTTTTTCCTCGACTCGTTCTCGTCTGTCTTTCATCTTCCTTCTTTTTTTTTTCTTCATACGCCTCGCTCTCTTTCATCTTCTATCTTTTTCTTTCTTCTCTTTTTTCTTTCTTCTTCATAAACGACTCGCTCACCTGTTCTTGCGTCTTTCTTTTTTATTTCTTCTTTCTTTTTCTTTCTTTCCTCTCAACACGCTCTCTTCTGCCTTTCATCTTTTTCTTTTTTTCTTTCTTTGTTTCGCCCTTTCTCACGACTCGCTCTTTTTCGTCTTCCATCTCTTTCTTTTTTCTTTCTTTCTCTTTCTTTTTCACACACGAACCGCTCTCTCTCATCTTCCATCTCTTTCTTTCTTTACAAATGAGACACCAATCGAATTAAGGGTATTTAATCTCGTAAGCTAATCCATCTCTTAAGTTAATCCATCTAAGCTAATCCATCTCTTAAGTTAATCCATCTCTTAAGTTAATCCATCTCTTAAGTTAATCCACTCTTAAGTTAGTCCATTTCTTAAGTTAATCCATTTTAAGTTAATCCATCTAAGTTAATCCATTTTAAGTTAATCCATCACTTAAGTTAATCCATCTTAAATTAATCCATCTTAGGTTAATCTTTAAGTTTATATTATTCTTAAAATCTCAAATCCTTTCATCATCACTTGTCCATTGATTTTTATTATTATTATTATTATTATTATTATTATTATTATTACTATTATTATTATTATTATTATCATTATTATTATTATTATTACAACTACTACTATTATCCTTTTAAATTTGTCTTCCTGCCTCTTTCTTTCTTCACTTTCTTTCTTACGTTCTTTCTTTTTTATTTTTTTTATTTCCGCAATTTTATTCCTCAGTTTGACTTTCCTTTTATTTTTTTTAATCAGTATCCTCAACTCTCTTCAATCGTTCATTTTCATACTGGCAGCCATTACGTAAAGAGGATATTAAAGAAGATGGGAGGAAAAAAATACTGAAAGGAGAAAAAAAGAGTGACGTGAGGGCAGAAAAAAAATTACTTAAAAAAATAATGAAGAGGAAAAAGAGTGAAGGGAGAAAGGAGAAAAGGACAATGACGTGAAAGGAGAGAGAAAATGTTGCAAGAAAATCCTGAGAGGAGAAAAAAGACAGTGACATGAGACCAGAGAGAGAGAGAGAGAGAGAGAGAGAGAGAGAATTGTGAAGAGGAAAAGAATGAAGAGAGAAAGGAGAAATGGGCAATGAACGTGAAACCAGAGAGATAGTGTTGCAAGAAAATACTGGAGGGAGAAAGACAGTGTTGCAAAGGAAGGGGGATAATTGCAAGGGGTCCAGGCTTAGCTTAAATCACTAATGAAGCTCCGGTAACTTTAATTAGAGAGAGTGAAGAAAGAAAGGCGGAGGAGAGACAAGGCAAAAGAAAGAGAAAAGAGTTGGGGGGGAAGGAACTCTGGAGAAAAAGCTGAGAAAGTCTAAGAAAAGAGTAAAACAAAACTGGTAAACCAAGTCTATAACACAGGGGTAGGACTGGGAAGATAGATAGATAGATAGATAAACAGATAGACTGATAGATGGGTAGATGGATGGATGGATGGAGAGAGAGAGAGAGAGAGAGAGAGAGAGAGAGAGAGAGAGAGAGAGAGAGAGAGCAGGAAATCAAAATAATGAAGAGGTTAGTGAAGGAAATGACAGTGAAAAAGATGCTGATAAAAAAAAGACAACGGAAAAAACAATACAAGACAAAAAAACAGGAAGAAAATGAAGAAGAAAATAGTGAAGAGGGAAAGTAATAGATACAAGAAAATCACAAATAAAGAAAATAGGAAAGAAAGAAGATGGATGGCTTAGAAGATAAAGAAGAAAGAAAATAAAGACGAGAGATGAGGCAGAAGACAATAATGAAAGAAAATAAAGGAAAGAGATGAGACAGAGGACAACGAAGAAAGAAAATAAAGAAGACAGATGAGGTAGAAGAAAATGAAGAAAGAAAATAAGGGAGAGAGATGGAACAGAAGACAACGAAGAAAGAAAACAATATGACGAGGGTAATGAAGCAAGAGAGGGGTATAATAGCATCAGGTGAGGCTTAATTAAAATCGCTAATGAGATTCCAGCCAGGTAAATAACAGTAACAAAAAAGGAAAAAAGAAGGACAAAGAAAATATCGTACCAAAGAAAAATTCTGAGACATGGAAATAAAGAAAATGAACAAGTAAAACAAAGATGAAAGTTGGGACAAAATTCCGAAGAGGCAAGAAAATGACGCAAAGGAACAAATAAAACAAAAACAGGGGAACGGCAGAAAAAAAAAAAACAAGAGATACACAGACAAAGAAAATTACATAAACAAAAATTCTAAGGAGACAAGAAAATGAAGAAAAACAACAAATAAAGCAAAGACAAAGGTAAAAAGACACAGAAAATTACGTAACAAAAAAATCTCTGAGGGAAACATAAAAAAACAAGAAATATTAGTTAAAACAAAGACAAAATTCAAGAAAAGAAGATAAAACAACGATGTAAAGAAAAAAAATATATAGAAATGATGATTATGGAAGAGAAGAAAAATAAAAAAAATGGTGATTATAGAGAGGAAAAAATAATGAGATCAGAAAAATGTATAAATTGAGAAGGCAGTGAAGTAAAATGGGATAATTACATTGGTCCGGGTTCCATTAAAAGCACTAATGAGGCTCTGGCAACAGTAATTAAAGGTGATTAAATACAGAAAGCAAGAAAGAAAGGAAGAATGAATGAAAGCAAGAAAGAATGAATGAATGAATGAATGAATGCATGAATGAATGAAAAAATGAATGAATTAATTAATGAATGAATGGATAAATGAAAGAAAGAAAGAATGAATAAATAAAAGCAAGAAAGAAAGAAAGCAAGCAAAAAGAATGACTGAAAGCAAGAAAGAAAGAAGAAAGAATTAATGAAAGCGAGAAAGAAAGAAGAAAAGAAGGAAGAAAGATACAGAAAAAATAGACAAAAATGATTAGGAAATAAAAGAAGAGTAAGTAAAGTAAGACAGTAAAGAAATTATTAAGAAAAAAGTAAGGAAAGGAAGATTTTAAAGAAATAATAATACAAGAGTAAGTAAAGATAATAAAACAATAATTAAGAAAAACGTAAAGTAAGACAGTAAAGAAAATATTAAGAAAAGAGTAAGTAAAGGAAGAAAATAAAGAAATAAGTAAGAAATAAGTAAATAAAGATAGTAAAGAAAGTAAAGATAATTTCCTGGTCTAGTCCGTATTTAAATCAGTAATGACGCTGAGGTAACATTAATTGATGAAACCTGGAGCCGCGGAGGAGAGGAGAGGAGAGGAGAGGAGGAGAGAAGAGAAGAGAGGAGAAGAGAGGAGAGGAGAGGAGAAGAGAGGAGAGGAGAGGAGAGGAGAGGAGAGGAGAGGAGAGGAGAGGAGAAAAGGAAGAGAGGAATGATGGAAGGGAGGAAAATGATAATGATACCTGAAAATAACTTAAAACAACGATTATATGATGATGGTGATGATGCTGATGGTGATGATGATAATAATGATGATGGGGTGGAAGGAAAAATGGATGATGAGAGCAAAAGAAAGGTAAGATGAAGATGAAGAAATGAGGCAAGAAATGGATGAAAATGGAAGGAAATAATTCAACAAGTAATTTATGATAAGGGATATGTCTAGAGGGAAGCGAGGAAGGAAAGAAGGGAGGGAGGGGAAAGATGGATGATGACAGGGGAAGACAAGTGAGAAACAGATGATAAAGTAAGAGAACGGACGATGATAGGAAAGAATATTGTAAGATACGGATGACGAAGGGGAAATATAAAAGAAAGGAGGGTGGAAAGAAGAGAGGAAGAAAAGGAGGGAAACATTTATGTTAACACAGGAAAATGTAGGAAACAGATGATGACGGGAGGAAAGACACAGATGACAAGAGAGGAAAATGATGTAAGAAATTGGAGACGAGGGGGAAATTTGCAAGAAAGGAAGATAAAAGGATGAGGGGAAGGAAAGAAGAGAGGGAAAAAAGGGGAAAAAGAAGAAAATCACTTTAAAAACGGATGATGAAAGTTGAATAACAAAAAAAAAAAAAGAGGGGGTATGGAAGGAAGAGAGGAAGGAAAGAAAAGAGGGAGGAAGAAAAAAAAAGGAGGAAAATAGTTAGGAAAGCAAGAAAATAAGGAGACAATGAGATATGGATGAAGACAAAGGAGAATAAAGACAGAGAAGAAAGAAGGCAGGGGTGAAGACAACTTGAAAGAAAAGAGGGAAGAGAGACGATAAGGAAGAGGAAGATGGGGATAGAAGAAGGTAGGTAAGAAGATAAGAGAGAGAGAGAGAGAGAGAGAGAGAGAGAGAGAGAGAGAGAGAGAGAGAGAGAGATACACCCACCTCTGAGTCTGGGGAGAGGGAGGGAGGGCGTGGATGAGAAGTTAGATGCAATATTTTACTTGAGTGTACCCAAAAATAAAGAAAATGGGGGTTTATGTGTTTTTTTACGTCCGTTTTATGTCTGTTTGTCTGCGTGAGTGTTTTTATTTTGTTGTTCTCTCTCTCTCTCTCTCTCTCTCTCTCTCTCTCAGGTAATCTTCCCCTTCTTAAAGTCGGCTTGTTCACACCTGACAATATTCCATAACCCAATTAAGCTCAATTAATGGCCAGGTGTAGGTAAATTGGGGGGTGAATTTGACTAGTAACCAAGGATAAAAATATGTAAGAAAAAAGGAGGGATTAAAGGAAAAGGCAAAAATAAAGCAAAAATGAGAAATAAAGCAAGAATAAAAGAAATAAAAGACAAAAAGAAATTACTGGCCTCTTTATTTTTTCACAGCTTTTCATGCACTATCTCTCAAGCACTATCTCTCAGGCACTATCTCTCAAGCACTATCTCTCATGCACTATCTCTCATGCACTATCTCTCATGCACTATCTCTCATGCACTATCTCTCAAGCACTATCTCTCAAGCACTATCTCTCAGGCACTATCTCTCAAGCACTATCTCTCAGGCACTATCTCTCAAGCACTATCTCTCATGCACTATCTCTCATGCACTATCTCTCATGCACTATCTCTCAAGCACTATCTCTCATGCACTATCTCTCATGCACTATCTCTCATGCACTATCTCTCATGCACTATCTCTCAAGCACTATCTCTCAAGCACTATCTCACAGGCACTATCTCTCAAGCACTATCTCTCAGGCACTATCTCTCAAGCACTATCTCTCATGCACTATCTCTCAAGCACTATCTCTCAAGCACTATCTCTCAGGCACTATCTCTCATGCACTATCTCTCATTCACCATCTCCCATGCACTATCTTTCAGGCTCTATTTCTCTATTCCTCATGCACTGTTTCACTATCTCTCAGGCGCCGTCTCTCAAAACTCTTGCTCGTTTTCTTTCGTCTCTCCCATTCCGTGTTTATTAGCCTTGGGAGCGGCTTTCATGTGAGTAATTACCACTGATGAGGAGGAGGATGGTGAGTGTGTCTGTGTCTGTCCACCTCTTTTATCTCTTCATCATGTCTCTCTTTATCAGTCTCTTTTTTTCCTCCTGTATGTGTTTCACCTTGCGCTCTCTCTCTCTCTCTCTCTTAAATCATATCCCACACATTCTCTCCCTTAAATTTTCAATCCACCTACGGATACCCAAAAACCGCGAATGAATAAAATGAATAAAGATAAAATAAAGAAAAGATAAAGTCAATTGAGATAACCTGTTTCTTTTGCTTTCTTTAATATGCAAGATTATTTTCCATACTCCATTCTTGCCTCCCATTCTTCACTTCCCCGTACCAGCCACTTCATTTTGCGTGAAAAACGTGAATAACCAGCGACATTCATCCTTTTCACGGCTTCATTTTCGCTCTCCCCTCATCCCCATCTTCCCCTCTCTCTTTCCCAAACTCTCTTCCCCTCCTCTCAGTCTATATTTCTCTCTTTCTCTCTAGCTTGCGTGAGTATGGATAATAACTAGAGACAATCATTCTTTTTCCTTTCTTCACTCTCTCTCTCTCTCTCTCTCTCTCTCTCTCTCTCTCTCTCTCTCCAATTAACTCGAAGTTCTCAGGTATATAAAGGTGTAACTTGGTTCGCTGCGTATTTTGAGAGAGAGAGAGAGAGAGAGAGAGAGAGAGAGAGAGAGAGAGAGAGAGAGAGAGAGAGAGAGAGAGAGAGAGAAGAGGAATGCCAGATGGAAAGAAGGGAAACGAAAGAAGACAGAATGAGAATATGCGAGAAAAATAAAGAAAACAGAAGAAAATAAAATGAATATGAAAGAGAAATAAAGAGGAAAAATAAAGTCAATAAGGAGGGGTGTATATAAACAGTACCCCTCTCCCCTCCCTCCTCCTACACCCCCCTCCACCCCACTCCTCCCCCACACTGTCCACCTCATCATCAACCCCAACCCTTTCTCCCTCTATCTCGTCCCCACCACAACTTTCCTTCCACTTTTTCTCTCTCCATCTCTCCACCTATTTCCATTTCCTCCATCCCCAAGCTCTCCACCTTTCCTTCCCCTTCCCCTCCACCTCTCCACCCCCTCCACACTCCACGTCAGCGCCCCTGGAGAGCAAACTTGGCAAAAACTGGAGGTAAACACAGAAATCGAGGAAATCCAGTCTGTCTCCATCCTGCTTTCCCTCCCTCCCTCCCTATTCCCCTTTCGCTTCCTTATCCCCTCCCTTTCTCCCCCTTTCTCTCCCTTCCTCTCCCCTCCTCCTTACTCCTTAACCCTCGTCGCCTCCCCTCCCTTCCCTCTTTCTCTTCTGTTTTCTCCCTGTCACCTCCTTCCTCTGTTTTTTGTTCCTCTTCCTCCCTTCGTACTCTTTAATTATTAGTTCCTTCTCCTTCCTGCATTCTCTCTCTCTCTCTCTCTCTTTCTCCTTGTCCCACCCTCCTTATGTCCTCTCCCTCTCCTCCCTTACCTCCCCTCCTTCCTTCCTTTCCTCATAATCATTGGTCTCTTCCTTCCTTCTCCCTCCCCGTCTCCTCCCCCTACCCCCCCATGCCCTCCTCTCCTATTCTCTCCCTCTTCTCCCTTCTCCACTTTTCATTTGTCGCTTCCTTCCTTTTCCTCCCTCTATGATTCCTTCTCCCTATTTTTCTTCTTCCTCTCTCTCCCATTCCTCTTCTATTCTTCCTCGTTCTTCCCCTCCCCCCTTCCCCAATCGCTGGAGTCTGATTCAGTCATTAGTAACACCCACACCCACACTCACTACACCCACATTTCCCACCCATACCCATAACCACACCCACACCCAAGTCCACATCAGTACTTACTACCTACGTTCATAAGTAGATACACCCTACCCATATCTAGCACACCCTCACGTACACCCACATGCAAAACCACACCCACTAAATCCCCTCCCCCCTCACACACCCACACACACCCACACACCTACATCAGCGCAGCAGGGGCGAGGGCGGTGGGTGGGGGGGGCGATTTTGTGGTTTGTTGACATCGTTCCATAAGTCAACTGGGCAAAAACTGCAGATTGTTCCCAAAAATACCGAAGGCGTGAAAAACAGAGGCACACGCACGAAGAAAACTGAAAACCCCGGCTACCGCAACGCCCCCTATCGCTCAAGACGCAAAAGTTATCGTTCAGGTCGGAAGGGCGGATGATTGAGGAGTGGCAGGAGAATTATGGAAACTGGGATATCGCTGGAAATAGCCTGGAAATATGGAGTGAGGATGGCGTGATCTGAGGATAAGTTGGAGGACGGATGGATGGATGGAGTGAGGATTGTGTGGGTGGATGGTTCGAGTGAGGATTGGTGAGTGGATGGTTCAAGTTGGTGGATGGATGGGTAAGAGTGGGTATGTGTGTGCAGTCATGTGTGGATAGGGTGGTGGATGGATGAAGTAACACGAGGAATGCTGAGTGGATGGGCCGAGTAGGTGGATGTAGGGTTACACTTGGTCAGCGGATGGGTTGGGTTGGTGGATGGGTAATGTTGATACAGTAATTTGAGGATAGGTTGATGAGTGGAGGAAAATTAACGTAATGCTAGGAGTGCATGCATAGAAACGGAGGGAAGAGGGAGAGGGTGGATAGGCGGATGGGGTGAGATGAGTGGGTAAATAAGTAGTACAAGGATAGGACTGAAGGGAAGATGGGAAGGGTGGATAGATGAATAGAATGAGTAGATAGGGAGTGTGAGGACAGGCTGGTGAGTGGATGAGGAAAGCTGCAATTCACCCCTTACTTAAAATCCTCAGGCAATAGCAAGGAGGACAAAAAGGTGTCATTGTACTGAAGGGATTAAAAGCATCAATATTCGTTCTGATAATTCCCTTGGTAGTGAAGGAAACTGGCATGACGGGGAATAATACACTCTTCCCTTCAGTGGCGTCAAATCTCAAGTGTTTCTTTCCCGTAACTATCAGATATGTTTATTTTGGTTAGGTTAAGAATGGTCTCTCGTGCTGAAGGGGTTAAAATTCAGCACTGCCTCTGTTATATATGGGATGTGGTAGGCGTGGTTCCTTGTCTAACGTACCGCCTTTCTCCTACTAGCTCTTCCTCGCCAAGCTCATGTGTTCAGAATTGAGGCTTTCTTCCCATATCATCTCTTGAAAATGCCTCAAAACTCACATATTGTATTCCTGCTGGTGGGCATTGAATAATTAAACAGCAGAAAACGATAAATAATAAAAACAGCAACTCTAAAATAACTGTCAAGAATACAAAAAAATAAATCCTTCTATCAGTAGGGAAATAAAAAAAAAGGAAAAACTTTGACACACATTAACTCCAATTAAACTGAAAAAAATAAAAAATAAAAGATCAAGGTGAGATATTGTGCCAAATTATATATATTAGAAATTTATACATATATTAGCCATCGGAGACACGAACTGATAAAGTAAAATGTTTCTGGATTTTTGCAGTGATTGGCAGTCCCAGTTAATATATGCACTCAGAGGCCTGAGTCTGATTGGTTCTGATGCAATGAAAAGGTGATCAAGCTGAGATTAATTAGGCTAATGCTCACAGGACGCCCCCACACCCACACCCACACCTACACCCACACAACACATCCATCAGCAGACGTAAATATCCGCCCACACACCCTGGCCAATACCTACACTCACATCCACATCTCTTCTCCCACCCCCACACACCACAAAACATATATTTCTCCCCACCACACCCACAGCCACACCCGTCCTCCCAATGCACACACACACACACACACACACACAAACTCTCCCTCCCTCCCTCCCTCTCTCTCTCTCTCTCTCTCTCTCACCCTCTCTCTCTCTCTCTCTCAATGATCTGGGCAAGCAAATTAAAAGGAAAAAAAAGCACGGAGCACTCTGCCACCTCTCATTGTCAGTTTGCGGGTCTCCATTAAGCACAAAACACAAGCACTCAAATCTGTGTGTGTGTGTGTGTGTGTGTGTGTGTGTGTGTGTGTGTGTGTGTGTGTGCTAATGGGAGGAGTGTTGTGTTATTACTACCAATAATTGCCGGCTTTGTGTGTGTGTGTGTGTGTGTGTGTGTGTGTGTGTGTGTGTGTGTGTGTGTGTGTGTGTGTGTGTGTGTGTGTGTGTTGTCATTTTAATCTGGAATGTGGCATTATCATCTGGAGTGTGCAGCTCTCTGAATAATGTTTCTTCAGTTTTAGAATTCTAGTTGTATTTAAACATTTCCTCTTTTTCAACGTTGACTTGGAATATTACTGCAACAGAATTTTGAAGGTGACGTTATGCATTGTCTCCCTTTCAATTACGATGGAAAAAAGTAAAATAGCTTGGATATACGAGGAGTTTGTGTTACGTAATGTAGTGTTTATTTTCATGTTTGTGTTTTGTGGCCTGTGAGTGACGTAATTTCGACTTGTTGTTTTTATGGTGTTATCTCGTTTGGATTTCTTTTTCCATATCCTTTATCAACCATTTTCTTTACATGTTGGGATGACAGACACCAAACATTAAAAAAAAGTTAATTAAAAACATCATGACGCCTCCACTATAAGATGACACCTGTGAAAATGAGTTCCGGGTGTTGGAAATTAAATGTCTCTTATCAGGCAGGTAATATGTGTTGACTCTCTCTCTCTCTCTGTTTCACACACACACGCACGCACACACACACCTGTACATCAGATATGGTGTACAGTCTTTGAAGTATACACAGTAGTTTAATGGCAGGTCCAAAAATCGTCAAAAGGCATCACAAAATATTGATCTGTCATAATTACTGTTCTGACATCGTAAAATGCAGACACACTTAGTATTCTGAAAACATTTTTGTTATCGCTGTAGACCTAATATTACGGGGCTTATGGTATGACTCAAATTTTTTTACGGATTTTGACTTGTGACCTTGAGATCAGGTCATGGTCATTCATGTTCACTCATGATCCACGACATTTCCACCAAGTATGGTCAAAATCGGCCAATTACTTTCCGATTTAGCACTTTCAGGCATGAGGCGGCCATTTTCACATTCCTCAGTATCTTGAAAAGTACTATATATGTTGGATCTCAGTATCAATATCCAGGTGCACTAGTATTTACTGACGACTACATACTGGAACACCTGCAGAGCAATCGATTCAGTAGTTTTTGCTGCGCAGGAGAGCAAAAACTGAAAAAATAACATGGAGGACGCTAGTGCTGGAAAAAAAAAAAAAAATAGTGCTAAAACTGCAACCAAGATACATCACTCCTGAAAATATCAAGTCTCTACCTCGAACGGTCCTGGAATGCCGGCCTACTAGATCTTCCCCACCCACCCCTACAAAAAATAAATACTATCTACCATACTAATAAAAACTCCACAGAATGGGAAGTTCTTAAATTAAAATAAACAAACTACGGCCGAGTAAGTGTAATGCGGGTTGCCAATACCATAGACTTTTGCGTCCCTCTTAAACTGCGTCCCGTGCCAATATTAACAGGTAAATGACTAAGCTGCTTCCCCTCCCCCTCTCTCTCTCTCTCTCCCTATCACCTGTCTTTCTATCTACATATCTATCTATCTATCTATCTATCTGTCAATATTGATGCGTCACTGGTTTGCTCACTTCCTCTCTCTCGCCCCTCTCCCTAGAGCCACACCCCTTCAGGGGAGAGATGAAAAGTTGGTATGATGTTGCCTACCAGTCCGTCTGTCTTTACGTTTACATGTGCACCTGCCTACCTACCTGCGTACATACAAACATACATACATACACAGCCTACCTACCTACCTACATAGCCTACCTACCTACCTACATAAATACATACATACATACATCGCCTACATACGTACACTCGAAAGCATTAATCAGTACCCCCTCCCTGGAAGTTATTTAATGGGGGTGGATAGTCAAACACGCCAAACACGGTGTATATCAGAGAGACCCAGTTGCAGTTCCTCCCACCACCAATAGATGGCTCTGGAAAACAACACACACACACACACACACACACACACACACACACACACACACACACACGCACACACACGCACACACACACACACACACACACACACACACACACACACACACACACACACACACACAGGCAGGCAGACAGGGAGACACGCACACAGACATACAGCGAAGAGAAGAGGGAAGGAGAAGGGGAAAGAAACGAAAGGAAGTGAGGGGAAAGAAGCACAGACGGGAGGGGGAGGGGAAAGGGAGGGGAAGGAAAGGAGAAAGATCGAACAGGAAATTATTAAAAAAATAGGAATATCTCTCCCTCATTTGACAGAGACAGCCGAATGGGGAGAAGAGGAGGAAGGGGAGGAAAAAGAGAGAGGAAGGAAAGGAGGCTAGACAGATGGGGGGAGGATGGGAGAGGAGGTTAAAAACGAGAGAGAGAGAGAGAGAGAGAGAGAGAGAGAGAGAGAGAGAGAGAGAGAGAGAGAGAGAGAGAGAGAGAGGAGAAAAAAAGTGGAAGCTAGAGATAGAGAGGGGGGGTAGGAAAGGGGAGGAGGGGGGAGGAGAGAAAAAAAAAAAGAGGGAAGGAAGGGGGTTAAAGAGAAAGGAAGGGATGGGGAGTAGAAGAAAGGATTCGATGGGAGGGGAAAAAGAGAAAAAGGGAGAGGAGGAAAAAAATAGGAGGGAAGGGAGCAAAAGAGAGAGGGAGAGGGGAAGGGAGGAAGGGAGGGGAGGGAGAGGGGAGGGAGAAGGAAAGGGCTAGAAGTGGCATAAGAACAGCAATCCTCCTTCCTTCTTTCCTGACACGCTCACACATACAGGAGGGAAAACAGGCTTGGGATCTACGTGGATATGACTCGCTTTCAGTTCCACAACGTCACTTTGGAGGGGATGGGAGGGGGTTGGAGGGGGTCTGGATTGATTGGAGAGAGGGAGGGTGTGGGAGGAGGAAAGAGGAGTGAAAGGATCGAAGGTGTGTGTGTGTGTGTGTGTGTGTGTGTGTGTGTGTGTGTGTGTGTGTGTGTGTGAGAGAGAGAGAGAGAGAGAGAGACAGAGAGAGAGAGAGAGAGAGAGAGAGATACAGAGTGTAAAAACACATAAAACAGATATTAAGGTTACATACATATATACATATATACATACATAAATACATACTTACATATATACATACATAAATACATACATACATACATGTATGCGTACATAGACAGACAGATATACAGAAAGACAGAGTGGGGGAAGCTAGGATGGTGATGATGATGATGATGATGAGGATGATGAGGATGAGGATGAGTCTGTCTGCAGTGCCATGAGCCTTAAGTGACGCTGAGAGAGGCGTCACAATCTCCATCACACACACACACACACACACACACACACACACACACACACACCTGCAACCACCAAACACCACCCACACATGCACATACACATAGTATACACAATAATATTATTCTCTCTCTCTCTCCTCTCCATCGCCCTCTCCCTTCTCTCTCTCTCTCCCTCTCCCTCTCTCTCTCTCTCTCTCTCTCTCTCTCTCTCTCTCTCTGATACCGACAGTGTTGCCATGGAGATTTAACCACGCATTTTCAGAATAAAGAGGCTTTTTTTTTTTTTCAGTTCATTTCAACGCTCTCATACTGTTCGCTCGTTTCACTTCATTTCGCCTCATCTCACTTCCCTCATACATTCACTTCTCATTAAGACTCCCTATAGTTTCACTCTCTTGTTCCTATATCTTCGCTCACTGTGTTTTTTTTAATATCGTTTTTATTCATTTATATATTCCTGAACGATAGCATGCGTACCCATATACAGAAAACATATATTAATGTGATTATAGGAGTTATATATTTTTTTGGCCTCTAATTCTTGCATCCTGTAAAATAATTCAATCGTATCGTAATCTTAACTGGCCGTCACACACACACACACACACACACACACACACACACATCACAACACGCAACCATAAGCTTAACCATCCAAGTCCCTATTTCTGTTCTAAGTACGGATACGCTTCGGGAAAATTAACGAGTCACTGTCCAAGAGTCTCTCGGTCGGGTATAGTAGATTTACAGATTTGAAATTAATTATATCTTTATGCCAGAATTGGTGTGTTATTGTAGTGGTTATTTTACTGGCGTGTTATTGTAGTGGTTGTTTTACTGGTGTGTTATTGTAGTGGTTATTTTACTGGCGTGTTATTGTAGTGGTTGTTTTACTGGTGTGTTATTGTAGTGGTTATTTTACTGGCGTGTTATTGTAGTGGTTATTTTACTGGTGTGTTATTGTAGTGGTTATTTTACTGGTGTGTTATTGTAGTGGTTATTTTACTGGCGTGTTATTGTAGTGGTCATTTTACTGGCGTGTTATTCTAGTGGTTATTTTACTGGTGTGTTATTGTAGTGGTTATTTTACTGGTGTGTTATTGTAGTGGTTATTTTACTGGTGTGTTATTGTAGTGGTTATTTTACTGGTGTGTTATTGTAGTGGTTATTTTACTGGCGTGTTATTGTAGTGGTTATTTTACTGGCGTGTTATTGTAGTGGTTATTTTACTGGTGTGTTATTGCAGTGGTTATTTTACTGGCGTGTTATTCTAGTGGTTATTTTACTGGTGTGTTATTGTAGTGGTTATTTTACTGGTGTGTTATTGTAGTGGTTATTTTACTAGTGTGTTATTGTAGTGGTTATTTTACCTTGTCTTTATTTTGCTTTAGTATTTATGTTTATTCTTATTCTTAAAGGTTTCATTTAATCGAAAATAATTTATCTACATAATTAAATTAATGTTTATTTGTGTTTATTTTACCTTGTGTCTATTTCTAGTGTTTTTATTTTCGCTTACACTCCATTTAATTTCGTATATAAGGTTTACACGACTTGAAAAAACTTTAACATTATTAAGTTGTGTTTAATTATTTTATTTATTTATTTATTTATTTTTGACAATCCTTCCACTCCAACAAATCCCTGATATGCATTGTAAGGCCGCCATTCCACATCAAGCGCGTACATGCCGACAGATAAAATACATACATACATACATATAGTACATACATACATACATACATTCGTACATACATACATTCGTACATACATACATTCATATATACTATCTATCTCTATCTATCTATCTATTGCCAGACGCCTCAATCCCGTTTGGGGTGGCCACAAACAAATCGCCTCCAAGTCGCCCTGTCCCCCGCCATTTCACTGCCCTGCTCCCAACTCACACCCTCCTCTCTCATATACATCTCCACCCCATCCCTCCATCTCATCCTCGGCCTCCCCCTCCCTCTTCCCCCCTCCACCTCACTCACATACACACTCTTCGTCAGTCTTTCACCCTCCATCCTCTCCACATGGCCAAACCACCTCAGTGTGTTCCTCATAACGCTTCCTATCACATCCACATCAACACCACAACGCTCCTTTATATCCTCATTCGTCAGCCGGTCTCTCCATGTGACTCCACAGGCTCCTCTTAAATAACTCATTTCCCCTGCTCTCACTCTTGACTTGTGTCCTTCCAACAACGTCCAAGCTTCACTTCCGTACGTTAGAGTTGGTATCACAATACTGTCATGTAGTAACTTTTTCACTTCCATGCTCACTTCCATGTTTCTTATCACTGCTTTCAAAGAGCCAGCAACCTTTCTTCCCTGCTGTACCCTTTCAAGCACTTCACCCTCCAAACCTCCATCCTTACTCATCACACTACCCAAGTACTTAAACGTACTCACATTTTCCAATTCCTCACCATCCAACCTCGCTGTACATTCACTGACTTCACCTCATAATTCCATATTGACATACAAAATACATACACAAATTCATTCATACATACATACGTACATACATACATATACATACATACATACATACATACACAGGCAACAGCAACAAGATACAGTTTCACACATTCACCAACATTTTTTTTTTTTTTTTTTTTTTTTTTTAACTCGCATATTTCTCCATGAACATTTCCAGAACATAACCTAAAATATCCTCGTTGACATATATATGAGGGAGGGGGGAGTGAGTTGGGGGGAGGGCAGTCAAATGGTGCGTGACAGAGCGACTTGGAGGCGTTTTGCCGGCGGCCACCCTTTGCGGGATTAGGGCGTCGGGCAATAGATAGATAGACAGATAGACATATAGAATTTTTCAGTGATCAACAGAAAGACTATCGCATTTAACTTTTTTTTTAATTATTATTCTCACTGACTTTGCTAGATTCTTAACATTATTTTCTCTCTCTGATTCTTTATAACTTTTCTTTCTCGTATTTTTCTTATTTTCTCATTCTATTTTTCCACTGGATATTCTTCACGCCTTCACCTTTCACTACGTCAAGTATTTTCTCAGGTCAATAAATCGTCGACAGGTGTTAATAATTACGAAAAACAAATTACTTACCTGTACTGACACACCTGCCCACGTCTCACGAAAATACCTAATTAATTTACACCTTGCCATTTTTTTCCTCTTGATTATTATTGGCTCTCCAAACTTTTCCACCAGTCTCAAAGACCTTCCTTGCAATTTTCACCTACAACTGAATTAGGGACGTGGATTGCACAGCGACGGTCGCGTTATCATAATCTAGACCAATATTAGGCTGCTTTACTCGTCTGCTTTATTCTTCAGCCTGGCACTTTATCATTCTGTCCTCTTTACTACTCTTGACCTTATTCGTTTTTAGCTAATATTTCTTACTTTTTTCATGTCGGTATTTTATTATTTTGAACCTCCGAACTCTCCACTAATAGTAAACATAAATAAATAAATAAATAAATGGCTCACTCTCCTTTTCTCACAACCTTGGTCCACATATTCTACGGCTCACAAACTTCACTTCAGCTCAGCATATTCCACTAACTTCACACTGGTATCATAAAACTTCAGCCCAATCTCTCCTAAACTTGATTCTCTCTCTCTCTCTCTCTCTCTCTCTCTCTCTCTCTCTCTCTCTCTCTCTCTCTCTCCTGTTCCTCCTTCCCCCATCATGACTCCTCTCTTCCATCTTCTACATCTTCCCTCTTTCCCACCTCTTCTCTACCCCATCCACCTATCTTCTTCCTCATCCTCCTCATCATCATTACTCCTTTCCCTCATCTTCCTCCTCCTCAATACCATTCCCTCTCCTTTCCTCCTTTCTCCTCCATTCCTTACTTCCTCTTCCTCCTCTACCATATTGCGTCATTCTCTTCTCCTCTCCCACCGTTGTTACTACACTTCTTCCTCCTCTTTCTCTCCTTCTCTCCCTCCCTCTTCCTCTTTTTCTCTTTCCTTCTCCTCTCCCTCCCTCCTCCTCCACCGTTGTTACTCCACTTCTCCCTCCTCTCTGTCGTTCTCTTTCTCCTCTCCCTCCCTCCTCCTCCACCGTTCTTACTCCATTTCTTCCACCATTTTTCTCCTCCTCTCCCTCCCTCCTCCTCCACCATCGTTACTCCACTTCTCCCTCCTCTTTATCTCTCTCCTTCTCCTCTCCCTCCCTCTCATCCCAAATCAGCATCCGTGACTGAGGACGCCCAGGTAAAATATTAGTTTTTTTTTCTCCAGGTAAGTCAAGCACGTGTGAGCATGTGATAAAGAGAGCTGGGATGAAAATTGGAACACTCTCTCTCTCTCTCTCTCTCTCTCTCTCTCTCTCACTCTCTCCATAATGGGACTCTTTTCTTTTTTCTCTTTTTTGTTCCACTCGATCTCTATTATTTCCGATTTTAATCTATTTTTCCTGTAACTGTATGTGCTTTTTTTTTTTTACTTCTCCGTTTACTAGAATCTCTCTCTCTCTCTCTCTCTCTCTTTCTCTCTCTCTCTCTCTTAACTGGCGGAAACAACCTTGTGAGCTTCTAGTCTTTGGTTCCTTTTTTCTTGGATTAAAAAATAATATCCCGTTTTCTGTAAGCGTATTTGAGCAGCATATCTTTAAACAGGGGGAACTCCGACGTTTTTCAGTCGCTTTGATATTCTGGTCCAGCCTGCAGCCAGACCAATGGGGCTTTTACTGATATTGCAACAGCTTACTTGTGTGACGTTGCAAAGCTTACATATTGCAACAGTTTATTTTAGAGCTTATTTCTTATCCTCCAACAGCTTATTTTATTCATTTTGCAACAGGTTATTTGAATGATACTGCAAGATTGTTTACGTGATTTGCAACTTTGGTGATACTGCAACAGCTTACTCTAGTGATACTGCAATCCCTTATTTTAGCGATACTGCAACACCTTGTAGTATTTGTGATTTCTTTTGGTGATAACAGCTTGGTAGTGATGGTGCAACAGCTTACTATGCTGGTGTTGCGAGAGCTTAATGTTAGTTAAATTGCTTGTTTTTCATCCAGTGTCGTGGCAAGGTTTATTCCCACACACCCGAACACAAACGCAACAAAGGCGAAAACAAAAGGATTAATTATTTCACTATAAAAGCTGAATAAAACTCTCCAGCGGAAGTGAAAATAACTGCGAAAAAAGCCAAAAAATTACAAAAACTGAAGACAATAACGAAGAAACGTTTAGGAGTGAAAATAACCTGAAGAAATATTTAAGACAGTGAAAATATATAGCAAATACAAAGCCTAAATAATACATAAAGTAATGCTTAATAATAGTATTGTAATTTTTTGAACTTACATGACTGGACTGCCAACTTCCTGGGAGCGAGAAACACCACTGAAAAAAAAATAAATAAAAGGTAATTAATACAGTAGGAGAAATTATCCTTTAAACATTACATTTATTATCAACATTATCAATAAATCTGAGGTGAATGACGCTTATCTCTATGTCTCCTTATTTCCTTTATTCTCTGATAATAAAGAATAAATTTGTCCCTTTAACACTGAACTTCTTATCTATCTATTGCCAGACGTCTGAAATCCCGTAAGGGGTGGCCACAAACAAACCGCCTCCATGTCGCCCTGTCATTCTTAGCTGTGTGATAATCTGGATGTGTGCTTAGTTAACTCATTCTCAGCGATAAATTAGGTGGAAGTTATAAGTACGTAAGGGGAGTGTGTCTGTCCTCTTAAATGCCAGTTATTACCAGCATTAAGTGTGTTTGCCCCTTTATATGCTGGAGTTATTATCAACATATTAAAAGGAAATTAAAATACATAGGAAGTGTACTTGTCCTCTGAAATGCTGCAGTTATAATCAGCGATACGTGTGTCTGTTCTTTAAATTCTAGAGTTATTATCAGCATTAAGGACGTCTGCCCTTTAAATTCTAGTTATTATCATCAGTTAGCGTCCTCTTAAATACCGCAGTTATTATCAGCAATGAATATTTTGCCCTTTAAATTCTAGAGTTATCATCAGTATTGAGTGTTTGTCTTTTAAATACTGCAGTTTTATTATCATCAATTTCTGTGCCTGCCCTTTGGAGTATTAGTTTATTTGCCCTTTTTAATACTGTAGTTATTATCAGCATTGTTATTATCAGCATTGTCACGTCAGCATTGTTTTCATCAGCGCTTTTTTTTTCTCCTCCCTCAGCAGCCTGATTGTCCTCCGTCTCATCAGTGTAAAAGCTTCCTTCTCCCGCACTTCCGGCCTCTCACCTCTACCTTAAGGCACAGACAGACACAGCAAAAAAAATATCCCAAAGACAAGAACAAAGAAAGAGGAACAGGTAAAGGTAAATACACGGAACAGAATGAAGTAAACTGAGAGGTAAACAATGACGAAAAAATAAATTAATAGGTAGAAAAGAAGAAAAAAAATCAGCTCCAAGAAAAGTGGTAAGTAAAAATCTATCTACCTGTCTATCTATCTACCACACATACACACAGACATACATACACTTGAGACAGACAGACAGACAAAGGGGGGTCACTTCCTGCACCTGAGACACACACACACACACACACACACACGCAAAGAAATAAAGAAAAACAAATGACTACGAAAACAAAAGAAAAGCCATTTCCTTCACAGTCTCTCCCAATGCATTTCTTGGAGGGATAATGCATAATGAAAAAAAGACAAAACTCATTCCCAGGGGGGGTCTAAAACTGATGGCGGGGAATTTAAAGTGGGAGGGAAATAAAAGTGAGAGAGAGAGAATAATAGACGCAGCAATATTCTTTAGCCTTCTCTGGCACCTATGACTCACTCTCAGATAGATAGAAATAGATAGAGTTGGATGGGATGTGGGACTTGAGTTGGGTCGAGCCTGGATGGGTTAAGGAGAGGAGGAAAAAATTGTCACTGATAATGGTGATAGTTCTTGTGGTGGTGGTGGTGGTGGTGGTGGTGGTTGTGGTGATGATGATGATGATGATGATGATGATGATGATGATGATAATAATAATAACAATAAAATAATAATAATAATAATAACAATAATAATAATAATAATAATAACAGTAAAAACTATAATAATAAAATCAACACCAAAAATAATAACAATAACAATAATATTCATAATAATAATATTAATAATAATAATAATAATAATAATAATAATAAAGCACTATAATTAACCTAGTAAAGACACATGTTCAAAGCTCACAAAACACAAGACATCAAAGGCCTGAGTACTGTGCATCCTAGGTCCTCAGGGGGTGAGCTGAGAGAGAGAGAGAGAGAGATGGGGGGGGAGGATCTCTCTCTCTCTCTCTCTCTCCCTCTTACACACACACACACACACAAGTAGGGCACGACTGACAGACTGACAAATAGACAGAAAACTCATAAAAGAACAAACTTACAGAAACAAAGACAGAAACAAATGACACAGAACTTAAAACAGAGAAAAACACACACACACACACACACACACACACACACACACACACACACACACACACAAATACGCGTCTTCCCGCCGGGGTAAGGAAGCTCCCTAACACCTGTTCCTTAGCGATTCATTTATTAAGCTGGTTAATATCCTTTTGTACATTATCTGTGCAGAGTTTGGCGATACTGGAAGAATTTACATAACACAGTTCCAGTAAGGTGTAAGAAGCAAAATAAATCGCTTAGGGAAAGGTGTTACTGAAGAATCTATATTATTTTGTGTTTACGAATATTGGGGTTAATGTTTATATGTTTATTGGTTTTCTTGGAAGTGCAAAACTGTGAGGTAATAACGAGTCCGGGTTGCAGTGCAGGTGTGGGGTTTTGCTGTGTGTGTGTGTGTGTGTGTGTGTGTGTGTGTGTGTGTGTGTGTGTGTGTGTGTGTGTGTGTGTGTGTGTGTGTGTGTGTGTGTGTGTGTGTGTGTGTGTGTGTGTGTGTGTGTGTGTGTGTGTGTGTGTGTGTGTGTGTGTGTGTGTGTGTGTGTGTGTGTGATTTTTCCCGTGCCTGCACTGGTTTGAACACCTGAATGCATGTACAGTATGTGTGCATGTGTGTATGATTGTACGTATGTATGTATGTATATATGTTCATCAACACTCCTGATCTTCCCATTCCCCTCCCCTCCCCCTCCTCATGGCGTCAACGGTTTCCATGGCAACCCCACACACCTCAAGAACACCTACCAACAGACCTAACCAACACCCTCTCCATCACCTCAACTTTGACCTCTATTCCCACCAACAATAAGGCCGATTTTTGAACATCCATAGCCACACCTGTTGAGTCTAGTGTTTTTTTAGAGGCTTATACGAGTAACTTTTTTTTTTTTTTTTTTTTTTTTTGGGGGGGGGGGGGGTGAATCGAGGTACAGAGATAATGTGGGAAGGTGTGTTTCAAGAAGGGTCCTTACTGATTAGGGACAGAAATGGAAGAGGAGTCGTTAATGAGTAGGGACATATAAAAGGAGATAAAGTAGAGGAGTCTATGAGGGAGGGAGATGTGTTGTGGGTTAAGGGGTTGTTAATGAGTAAGGACAAATGGCTGGAGATGAGGTGGAGGCGTCTATGAGGGAGGGTGGTGTGCTGTGATGAGGGGTCGTTAATGAGTAGGGACCAAAAAAAAAAAATCAGGAGGTCGTTTGGCTAAGGTAAAACATCGGATAATTAGACATATTAAACCTAAATAATTCCAAACACATTTATCATTAACATAACTTTACATTTATCATTTTAAATTTATACATACATACATACATTACAAGAGCTGAGCATACAACATAAAACATAAAAAAAAAAAATACACAAGTTGAACATAACATACGTAGCTACAAATTCTAATTCACACACACACACACACACACACACACACACACACACACACACACACAAGATAAATAACCCTGCCAAACACTCACATTTGCCTCATAAATTCAATCACGATATTTTTCCAGCCAAATCTCGCTAAAAACTTTCCGGATGATTCTCCTAATTGGATTTTGGATAGCCAGTGGTGTAATGCCTTTATTGAATTTCGTCATATTTTGCGTGTGTGTGTGTGTGTGTGTGTGTGTGTGTGTGTGTGTGTGTGTGTGTGTGTGTGTGTGTGTGTGTGTGTGTAACTGAAGGCTGCTTGTTTTAATATCTTTCGTTTCTTTTCTGTTTATATTTAGTGTGGTTTTGGAACTCAGTGACAATTAAGATGTATGACAGATAGATACACAGATAGATAGACAGAGATAGATACAGAGTGAAAGAGTGAGCGATTGAAAATAGACAGATAGACACAGACTGACAGCGATAGACAGAGAGAGGAATATAGTCTAACATGATAGATAATACTCTCATTCATAACCCAGTAACTTTTCCCCCTCTCTCTCTTCACTCACTTTACTCTCATTTCACTATTTTTAATTCTCTCTAATTTTCTCACATGTTTTTCTATTTTAGTTCCTGTATCATTTTCATCGTTCTTTTATACATTTTTATTTCGTTCCAAAATTTTTTTTTTCTTACTTATATTATTGTTACAAAAATATTTCCATGTTATTTTTTGTTTGTATTGTTTTAGTTAATTTTTCTACTGCCCTATTTTTTCTCTCAAATATTCTCCAAGATATCCACCTACTTTATAGATGGACAGATAGACAGACGGATAGACAAACTGATGGATAGATAGATGGACAGATGGACAGATAGGTAGGTAGGTAGGTATGCAGGTAGGTAGGTAGGTAGGTAGATAGATAGATAGATAAATAGACAGACAGATAGATAGATAGATAGATAGACAGACAGATAGTTAGATAGACAGACAGACAGATGGATAGACAGATATAGATAAACAGATGGATAGAGACAGACAGACAGATAGACAGACATACAGACAGACGGACAGACAGTAAGATAGAGAGACAGACAGATAAATTTCCGTATTCTAGTTGTCTCACTTTTCTCCCTCATTTTTCACGTTATTCACCTTTGTATACCTGCCCTTCTCATACATTTTTCTTGTTTCCAAATTTTTGCCCTTTTGCATTTCTTCCACCGTTGTTCTGTTTTTCCCATTCTCTTGTTCTCTTCTGTAATTCTACCTTACCTTTTCCTACCTTTTTATTATTTTTCCTTCCACATACAGTCCAACCCAAGTTTTTTTTTTTTCACGTTTTCTTCCTCTGCTATTTCTACCTCCTCACCTTTATCTTTTTCTTACATCATTTTTTTTACTTTTTTTACCTCTATCATTTCGACTTCTCTCCCCGCTCCATTTATCTTTTTTTTTTTCTTTTTTTAATTCCACGCGGTTTCTTGTGTACTTGATTTATTATTATCCATTTCTCTCTTTTAATCTGTGTTGTTTTATCACTCCAATCTCCTCTCTAATCCCTCTTCTCTAATCCCCTTCTCTCCTGTCACTTTTACCCTACTTTCTTTCATCCCTATCTCCTCTCCTATTCCCCTTTCTCCTGTCACTTTTATGTCTTTTTTTTCCTCCTATCATACCAAGCTGCTCTCCTTTCTCTTATTCTCCTATCATTTTTTTTCTGCTTTCTGTCATTCCGAATTTTCTCTTGTTCTCCTGTCACTCTTCTTTTTCTATCATTCCAACTTTCTCTCTTACTGCTCCTTTCTCCTGTCTGTCTTCTCCCATCATTTCCATCAATTTCCTTCCTCCTGTCATTCACTCTTCTATCCTTCTAACTTCTTCCCTACCCCTCTTTCTCCTGTCTGTTTCCTTCCATCATTCCCATCCATCTTGTTTCTCCTGTCATTCATTCTTCTATCATTCCAACCTCTTGCCCTACTCCTCTTTCTCCTGTCTGTTTCCTCCCATCATTCCCATCTACCACCTTTTTCCTGTCACTCTTAGTGCGCGTCCACACGTGTGCTCGAACAAATGCTGACAACACGTAAAGAGCATAACAACAAGCAAACTGCAAGTATGTTGGGAACAGCTTCGTCCACAACATGAGGGTAAAAGCTATATTATAATGATCCAATTTCTGTACGTATGTTTGTTTGTTACCGTAACACAACAAAAACGGCGTTGCGCGGGGCAAGTTTTGTTAATGCAAGGAGCGGTTAAAATGCTCTTATTTGTAAAATAAAACAATTTCCAGTCCAGTCGGGCCACCGGTTCCCGAGTGATGACTCATTTCTGCCCTGTTGCTTCAAGTTTAGTATTTGCTTTTAGTGGAGGGGATGGATTCGTCCTTGGTCCGGCATTGAAATTACCAGCATGACAGAAGAGAGAAGTGACGTGTTTGTTGCATTCTCACTCTCTAGGCTATCCTTCCTCTCTCTTTATACTCCTAATATTGTATACTATAATGTTATAGTATAATTTAATATAATAGCAAACACTAGTATCCTCTCTCTCTCTCTCTCTCTCTCTCTCTCTCTCTTCTACGGGTGTCCAAGCAGGATAAAAATAAAGGAAAAATTCTCGCTCCGCCTCGCTCACGGCATGAGTAAATCAGATTATTGTAACCTTTCGACTGAAAACAGGAACTGGCTTGACATCGAGCAGAAGCCGCCGAAGGCTGCCTTTAATCGAGTCATGATAAAGTCTCAGTTGCCTCGTATGGACACACACAACGCATCACCGCTGCTGCCACACAAACATGTTTGCATACGTATGTCTGACCACAGCTGCATACATGCATTCAACCATGTTACCAGCTGTGTTGGCAACGCACGTTGGTGGACACGTGCGGACGCGCACTTACTCTCTTTCTCGCCGGTATCCTCCTCCCTGGTGACAGCCCAACGACGGTGGTTGACATCCTACCCGACATCCGACCTTCTCATATTTCGATGAGGAGGCGGCAAAGGGGCAGAGGGAAGAGGAGAGAGAGGAAGGAAGAGGGAAAGTAGAGAAGAGGTGATGGGGGGGGGAACGATGAAGAAGAGGATTGAAAGGAGGGATGAGGAAAGAGAGAGAGAGGAAAACGATGAGGGAGAGGATTGGAAGGAGGGAAGAGAAGAGAGAGGGAAAAATGATGAAGGAGAGGACTGGAAGGAGGGAAGAGGATACAGAGAGGAAAACGATGAGGGAGAGGGGAGAAGGGAGGCACGGAGAGGTACGAGAATAGGAGTGAGGATGAGATAATGAAATATGAGATTAAAAAAAAAAAAAAAAAAGGAGAGAGAGAATTATTGACTTTCTCTTTGGATTTAATTAAGAAATAGTATAGGCTATTGGGGAGGAGTTTTTCTTGCAGGTTAATTTCGCGATGGCTGTTTCACGAATTCTGATGCAATTAAAACGGGTGAATTGTTTTGATTAGACAGGTAAACACTGGAATACCTTGCTAAGTGGAATTTTTACCATTAAGCATCATCATTCGTATCATTATTATTGTTGTTATTATTATTATTTTTTATTATTACTGTTATTATTATTATTATTATTATTATTATTATCATTATTATTATTATTATTGTAGTTGTTATTGTTATTATCATTATTATTATTATCATTATTATTATTATTGTAGTTGTTATTGTTATTATCATTATTATTATTATCATTATTATTACTGTCATCATTAATTTGTTATCATCATCATCATCATCAATATCGTCTTGGTAGTAATTCTGATGATGATGATAATGATGGCAAAGGTGATGACAATGACACGGATAATGTCGAAGGTGGTGATGACGATAATAACGATGTGACAATAGAGATGATGATGATGATGATGATGATTGAACAAGCATCTAACACAGCTCTCCTTCGTCGCTACATAATCACCAGCCTTCTTCATTTACACTTCCTCTGATAAATAAAAAACTAAAAACAAAAAACAAAAAAAAACAGAAAACAAACACTGGATCTCTAAAAACTAAACACTGGATCTCTCTCTCTCTCTCTCTCTCTCTCTCTCTCAAAAAAAAAAAAAAAAAAAGTGCAAAAAAAAAAAAAACTCAAAATTACGTCTGATTCCGAAAAAAAAAAAAAAAAACAATCTTGGAAAAAATTATCCGACGAATTGTCTTTATTTTCTTGTAATTTTCTCATTTTTTAGATTTTTTTCATTTTTTGGTTTTCCTTCTCTGGGTTTTTCTTTTTACTCTTGCACAATTTTTTCAGTTCTCTATTTCACGTCCCTTTCATCCCAAGAATTCTTTTTTTTTTTCTTTCTTTCAATCTCTTCCCCTCCTCCACACACATTCTTTTCCTGACCGCATTTTTCTGTGTGTGTGTGTGTGTGTGTGTGTGTGTGTGTGTTTTATTCTTCCTCCAACGCATTCATTTTCTATCTTTTTACTCACATTTCTGTTTTTTGTGTATGTTTTTAGACTTTCCTATTTCTCATTTCTCTTCGTCATTTTTTCATTCCTAAACTTTTTTTTTTTCACTTTTCCATCTGTGTATGTGTGTGTGTGTGTGTGTGTGTGTGTGTGTGTGTGTGTGTGTGTGTACGGTAGGGGAGGAGCGGTGACCTACATGTGTACACCTCTTCAAACATCCAATGCCTTATTAATAACAGCGTGATGCAAAATACGGCCGTATTACAGCAAATGAGAAGGCCTAAGCAGAGAGAGAGAGAGAGAGAGAGAGAGACAGACAGACAGACAGACACAGA
>NC_137051.1:3185000-3195000 GCF_032717465.1 Coenobita brevimanus
TTTTTTGCTTTTTGTATTTCTGTTAAGCAATATAACACAAAAATCTTCCTTGTAACGAATATTTTATGAAGGAAATTATTTAATGTAATTGTAAATATCTGCCAAGGAAAATATCACCAGGCATGCAACGATGGAACTAATACGCAATGAAATATCTGCTATAAATTGAAATATTTATCAGGATTTTAAAATAATGTCTAAAAAACAAAATCCTACACAGAAAAAAAAAATGTTAACTAAATACATACGTAACTACATGTCGGTAAAAAAAAAAATGTTGTGTAAACATTTAATAAACTGTTAATTAAAAGTACAATTGCGGAAAAAAATACTGATCCCCTCCTACTGATAAATTATGAGAGTGAGCGTTAACTTTCGGAATCCTGTGATCTGATCTTCTACGTCCAGCAATTTTTTGATAATATTTCGTAAGTTTTATAAATATTCGATTCAAAAGTACTTCTACAGGGGGGTTCGTAAACTGAGCTCCTCTAGAAACTCACATGCTGGTATCTTACGTGCTGCGGGGGCGGCTGAGTCTGCTGGTGTGGGTGTGGCAATGGGAGTACAAGGAAAAAGTTATAATAGGGTAGACACTGACAACGCTGAGTGAGCCGTCCCCGCAACACACGAATAATCGCCTGTGGAGTGGAAGAGTAGCGCTATGTATGGACCACCCTGTATACTGCCCGCGACTGTACATGAAGCAATAAATAAATACAGAAACAAATAAAAATAATGTTATGAGGCGACATATGTGAAGCAACTAAAAACCGCTATACTATATAACAAAAAAAAACATGAATGAATAAATCAATAAAATACCTTAAATAAATAAATACATACATAAATAAAGGAAGACCATATATTAATAAATAAGATACCATAAATAAAGAATATAAATAAATAACATTCCACAAATAAATAAATAAATAAATAAATAAAATAACATCAATAAATAAATAAATAGGTACAATACCATAAACAAATAAAAAATAAATTACCATCAATAATCAATATATAAATAAAATACCTTCAACAAATAAATACATAAAATAAAAAATACCTATTACATTACAGTGCTAGTATACAAAATTTCAACTCCCACTAAAGTAATTTCGACACATTTCACATAACACTCCGTAATATCATTGGAATTTTGGTCCGATTAATGATTTTCCCGGCAAATGTACACTCCGGCCTGTGTATTAGCAAGTCCCACACACACACACACACACACACACACACACACACACACACACACACCATACTCAAAATCGGAATCCAAAATATAGAACCACTAGAAATACACCCACAGGACATGAATGCCCTGCCGTGGACAAAATAATAACAAAAATGTGAGGTCAAGGTCAAACAGAAGGTCACGGTCATCAAATTTTGGCATAGTTAAAGGGCTCTCGGCAAGATGTACCTGTGTATGCAGTTATATGAAGGCAGCGTTTATGGTGTTCAAGAAAATGACATAAAAGCAAAACCAAGAAATATGAGGTTAAGGTGATACGGAGGGTCAAGGTCATCCTAGTTTGGCCTGGTTGAAGTGCTCTCGCCAAATTATATCTGTGTATGACGATTAATGAAGGTATCTTTAACAGTTTCCTCGGAAATGAGTTAAACGCAACAGGGAATGGAAAGACGGGAAGACGGAAGGACGGAAATACGGAAGGAGAGAAAGACGGAAGGACGCAAATACGGAAGGAGAGAAAGACGGAAGGACGTAAATACGGAAGGACGGAATGACGAAGGACAGAAAGACGGAAGGACGGAGAGATGGAAAGACAGAAAGACGAGAAGACGGAAGGACGGATGAACGGAAGGACGGAAGAACGGATGGACGGAAGGACGGACATGACCAACACCATATGCCCCGGCTATATACATGGTGGAGCACAGAAACTGCAATCTAGGAAAAAAAAAATTCAGAAGAGTGCAAAGAGAAATAATACAACGTTTTAAAAAGTCCCTTAATATATATATGAGTTCATTATGGAAAAAGAAAAAACAATGTGAGGTGCATTCTGAAAAACAAAAAGCTAGAGAAGTCCCATACGAAAAAAAATAAACAAAAAATATAAAAGTTAAAAATCCTGCCTATCCACACACGATGCCATTCCAAACGCCATCACATCAGGAGTGGCACCAGATCTAACGGCCAAAGGGCAATACTATCCCTGCCTGATATTATAACATTCTCTCTCTCTCTCTCTCTCCTACTATGATCCCCCCCGTCCTACTCTTGTCTGGGTCTGTCCCCCCCCTTCCCCTCTCACACATACCCCCTTCCATACCTACCCCTTCCCGTGGTCTAGTTTCCCCCCTCCAGCTTTGTTTCCCCCTCCCCCTCCCCGATTCATCACCCCCCTCCCCTACCCCTTCTTCACCTACTTCCCCCCTCCCACTCCCCCCTCCCCAATCCCCTCCCCCTGGCTGCAATAACCCCCTCTCCCCCCTCCCCTCCATGGAGTTATTACCATGGAAACGCAGTGTGAGAGACTGAAATGAAGAGGAGTGTGTGTGTGTGTGTGTGTGTGTGTGTGTGTGTGTGTGTGTGTAAAGGACAGAGAATGAGAATGGGGGGAGAGAGAGAGAGAGAGAGAGAGAGAGAGAGAGAGAGTCAAAGGCACACACACACACACACACACAAGTACAAAGGGAGTGAGAAGGGAGGGAGTTACAATAAGCAGGAAGCTAATGTGCAAAACAGAGAGAGAGAGAGAGAGAGACAGAGAGACAGACAGACAGACAGACAGACAGACAGACAGATAGACAGACAGACAGAGAGAGAGAGATACCTGTGAGATGAAAATTAAAGAGGGTGCCAAAATGAACAAAAAAAATGAGTATGAAAGCAAGAGAATGAGAAAATGAAAGTGAATGAAACAAGTGAGAGAGGGAAAAGGAAGGAAAATGAAGAATTGGAAATAATAAGTGAATGGGGGAAACAAGAATGAAAGTGAAGAAAAGAGAGAAAATGAAGAAGCAACGTGAAGTGAATAGGAAAATGATAGGAAAAGATGAAGATGAGTTTGATGCTTGAGATTCAGATATAGGTGAGGAAAATGAGTGAAGGTGATGATAGGAAATGAATAAAGTGACAGTGGAAAGAAAGTGAAAAATGAACAAAGTATGAAGAACAGGGAAAGAAAAATGAAAGAAAAGCCAACAGGAAATTAACTAAGTATAAAGAACTGGGAAAGAAAAATGAGGACGTAAAGATGATTGTAAGACGTAAAGTGAAAATGAGGAGAGGAAAATGACAGCTGAGGAGAATGAGGAGAATGAAGAGAGAGAATGGAGACAGCGAGAGATTTACGAGTCGAGAAAGGAGAGTGAGGGATGTGAAGTGAATACAAAGGAGTACAAAGTAAGTGAGTGAGGAAGGGGTAATGAAGACGAAGGAGAGAGGAAGAGAGGTGGGCAATGAAAAAAGTGGGAAGCACGGGAGAAAGGGAGGTAAAGATCAGAGAGAGAGAGAGAGAGAGAGAGAGAGAACAAGACACCTACACCACAAACAAAAAAGAAAATCACAAAATGACAAAAACAAAATGAGAAACAAAAAAAAAAGGACAACAAAACGAGCAGCAAAAAAGACCCCCCCAAAAAAAAACTCACAAAAAGACCACAAAAAACCACCCCCCCCCCCAAAAAAAAAAAAAAAAAAAAAAAAAGACCCCCCCGAAAAAGACCCCCCAAAAAAGACCCCCCAAAAAGACCCCCAAAAAAGACCCCCCAAAAAGACCCCCAAAAAAGACCCCCCAAAAAGACCCCCAAAAAAGACCCCCAAAAAAGACCTAAAATGCGGAGAAGACGGAAAGCCCGAGAATGAGTAACACAGGTCTTGAAGCTCCATTACTTTGATGGGACTGTTTTAGGCTTCTTTTTTTTTTTTCTCATTTTTCTTTTTTTTGGGGGGGTAACTTCCGGAGGGATCTTGAAATTGCGCTGACGTCTTGAGTTTTCATGAATATATATTACGCTTAGCTGTGGTGGGGGGAGGGTAGGTTGGGGAGGGGGTGGGGGAGGGGGTGGAAGTGGGTGTTTGTGGTGTTTGGTGGTAAGGGAGGAGGTGTGTGTGTGTGTGTGTGTGTGTGTGTGTGTGTGTGTGTGTGTGTGTGTGTGTGTGTGTGTGTGTGTGTGTGTGTGTGTGTGTGTTTGAGGTGAGATGGGTTTGTTGTGCGTTGGGTGGATGATGATGATGTGATGATGAAGTGTAGCTACTGTGTTACGTGTTAAAGATGATGATGATGATGATGATGATGATGATGATGATGATGAATGGGTGAGGCTTTAATACACCTAATATCTTAAACACACGTACATGCACATCTATTTTACACACACATTGTATACCAGTACACAGTCACACACGCACACACATGCATGAACGCACACAAATACAGTAAGTCATACATGTATACACACACGTGCCTATTCACACAGCCACACAATGCACTTCTCTCTCTCTCTCTCTCTCTCTCTCTCAGGTAGGAGCGAAACAAAATGAAACTTGTAGCAAAAGTATTAAAATAAATTCAGATCATACAAACTCCTCGGCCAAATCGCCTCTAGGAATGTGTTTGTGTGTTTGTTTATGTCAGAATTTTGTGGTATAGTTGAGGCCTGTGTGTGTGTGTGTGTGTGTGTGTGTGTGTGTGTGTGTGTGTGTGTGTGTGTGTGTGTGTGTGTGTGTGTGTGTGTGTGTGTGTGTGTGTGTGTGTGTGTGTGTGTGTGTGTGTGTGTGTGTGTGTGTGTGTGTGTGTGTGTGTGTGTGTGTGTGTGTGTGTGTGTGTGTGTGAGAGAGAGAGAGAGAGAGAGAGAGAGAGAGAGAGAGAGATTGAAGGGTGTCACTTTACAGTCTTGTTTGTCCCGCTGCTCTCTCTCTCTCTCTCTCTCTCTCTCTCTCTCTCTCTCTCTCTCTCTCTCTCGTTAAATCTATTCGCCCTTTCCTTCCTTCTCTTATATCCCTCTAATCACCCCCCCCAACCAACAACCAAGTCTCCCCTCACACAATCAACCTCTCCCATCAAATCAACAGCACACAATCAACCCTCACAAAGCACAATCACTCTTCACAATCAACCCAATCTTCACAGTTTTACACACCACACCACAACCTCACACGAAATTCCTCACACTCTTACAATCAGCATCACAATCTCAGAAGAAATGCCTCAAAATCAACTCACTTTACTTACAATCATTAGTAGAATATAACACACACACAATCCTCCCTTACCTGCGATAAGTTAGTGAGAGTATACACAGAAGACAACAATAACAAAAACAACTAACAAAAACAACCACACACAACGAAGCTATCAAAACAATGAAAACAAAAAGCACAACAAAAACATCATACGGAAACAATAACACAAACACACTACAACAAACACACTAGCGACACAGAAGACCTCAAGAATAACAACATAACGACATAACAAACACAATAACAAACACAACCCAAGGAAATCAACAAAGCAGCGAACACAACACCGGGACAAGACAGCGGAACACGACAGACTAACACAATGAACACAGACGCGAGCACAAACGCCTTCCGGGACTCGCTAATGAATAAAAACACCTGCCAGGTAATTAAGTGTTAATGACCCTACCTGGTTGCTGTTACAGGTGCATCACTGAGGAGGAGAAACTGTTAAAGCTTTGTGTGATGTCTGGGTTAGATTCTGATGACTCTCTCTCTCTCTCTCTCTATCTATCTATCTATCTATCTATCTCTCTCATAAACCCACCCCAGCCTTCATCACAACCACGCAAACACCTACATCACAAGTCAGACGACATTACCTTGCACCCCTCCCATAAATCCATCTCATTTTTATTACAACCTTTAAATAAGAAATAAATAAAGCTTAATATCAGAAACCTTACTATTTTTTTACACTACTATATATTTGGCCTTTATTTTTATCGTTTTATTTTCCTGTTTATTTTTTTCGGCATATGGATTTTTCGTACCAAAAAAATAAGGTAAAAATTCTGTTTCCATTATTCTCCCGTTTTTTTATCTTTTATTTTTATTATTTTTTACATCTGACTATTTAGTTCAGGCCAAAAGAGATATATGGTGCCGAATTAATTTTACTGAGACTAATGCTATTATCGAAGCAACATATCACTCACAAGAGGCGGTGTAAGGTGCTGGATAAATAGACAGACAGACAGACAGATAGACAGATAGATAGATAGGTATAGCTTCAGAGGGATCATAATTCATCTAAGCCCAGATTACAAACTCACCTCACATTAAGTTCAAAGTTCATTTTTATCGAGTTGACATTAATTTAGTTCAGTTAAAGCGTTTAATGCTATTTCACAAACAACACACATCAATGAACGTATGTGTAGCGCTATTTTAGAATTACGTGAAGGCCAATTACGGCTTTGCGCAAAATTTAGAATTAATAAAGTAAAATGCTTCCCACGATTTCAGAATTAACGAAGATAAAATAATGTGTTGCGCAATTTCAGAACTAATAAAGATAAATTAATGTTTTGCGCAATGTTAGAATCAATTACGGTTTAGTGGAATTTCAGAATAAATAAAAGATCATATAACTCGTAAACTGCTTTTTCACAATTCACAAATCCCTCTCCTACAGACCTGCTCCAATCGACACAAACCATTCACTCATTACCCCCTCCCCATTCATCACAAGCCCATCAAATCACCTCGTTAGTACTGCACACTCATTAGCCGTGTCCCAACCATTATCCACTCGGGTCATTAACTCACTGGCCTATTACCACTGCCTCATTAACCCTTGCTCAATATCCAGCTGGGCCGCAAACAGGGTAATTAGAAATGGATATTGTCTTTGGTGGAAAAAAAAAAAAAAACAGTGTGGGTGTGTCCTGAATAAGATATATTGGTGAGGTCATGGTATGGAAAGGATACTATAATAATAATAATAATAATAATAATAATAATAATAATAATGATAATGGTGATCAATGATAATGGGCCAAAATCTTCAGCCACTCCTCCTATGAATCTTTTATGCCACATGCGGTTGGAGAGAGAGAGAGAGAGAGAGAGAGAGAGAGAGACAGAGACAGACAGACAGACAGACAGAGAGGTAGTCGTAGTCACAGAAACAGAGAGAGGGGGATGGATGGATATAGACAGACAAACACAGATACACAGCTTGATAGATAGATACAGACGGATAGATAAAGAGACAGACACACAGACAGACATTAAATAGCTCACAAATCAACCACAAGAAAGTAACAGCACACGAAAAAGCCATATGAATCCCAGGGAACAAGGGGGACGGAAGCTGAGTGTGCAATCCGAGGTCCCGTATCTTTTAACAGAGAGATATATTGTCAAGATTGCATGCCGGAACGAGGTCAATTAATGTTGCAAGCGTGATTGACTTGCCTTTGTCTGCTGCAGGGGTGATTTAGTTGTTTGTCTGTTGCAAAGGGGGCGTAGTTGTTTTTGTTATTGTTCGTGGTGAGGGTGGTTGTTTTTTGTTGCTGTCGTCTGTTGCAAGGGTGATTTTGTTGTTGTTATTGTTTGTTGTCAGGGGGATTGTTTTTTTTGCTGTTGTCTGTTGCAAGAGTGATTTTGTTGTTGTTGCTGTCTGTTGCAAGGGTGATTTAGTTGTTGTTGTTGTCTGTTGCAAGGGTGATTTAGTTGTTATTGTTGTTGTCTGTTGCAAAGGTGATTTAGTTGTTGTTGTTGTTGTCTGTTGCAAGGGTGATTTTGTTCTTGCTGATGCTGTTTGTTGCAAGGGCGATTTAGATGTCTGTTGCAAGGATTAATTACCCGCAACTGTAAGGGTGATTTAAGTGTTGCAAGGGCGATTTAAATGTTACAAGGGTTATTTAGCTGCCATTGCATGGGTGATTTAAATGTTGCACAGGCGATTTAAGGGTTGCAAGGGTGATTTAACTGCCATTGAAAGGGTGATTTACCTGCCATTGCAAGGGTGATTAGTGTTGCTGCCTATCTTCACCTGCGTTCCCCCTACTCACACAGCAATGCCATCACGTCACTCTTGCATCCCAACCTGAGATGCAACAAGCCTGCAACATGAGGTGGAGGTCACAGGGTCAACCTTAATTCTACTATTAACTTCCCTTTTTTCTTTATTACAGTATCATTATTATTATTATTATTATCATTATTATTTGTGGCAAGAGTCATTATCAACTTTTAATACCCACGAAAAGCAACCTCAAACACTATATATTTTTTCCCTTGGCATAAAAAAAAATCTAATTAAATCTGTCCAAAATTAAGCCTCTTCTGTGATCATAATTGCTTTTGGAGTTTGCAAATTGCCTTACCTGTAATTTTACCTGTAATGATGGTGGTATTGTGGGCTAATTGAGAGAGAGAGAGACACACACACACACACACATATTCAGAGAGAGAGAGAGAGAGACACACACACACACACACACACACACACACACACATACACACACATATTCAGAGAGAGAGAGAGAGAGAGAGAGAGATGAATTGTTGTGACAGAGGACGATGTGGAGAGGAAAATTGAGGGATGTGAGAGACAGGATGACGAATGATTTGGAGAGAGAGAGAGAGAGAGAGAGAGAGAGAGAGAGAGAGAGAGAGAGAGAGAGTTCAGGCTGCTAAGAAGGAGCGTGGGAAAAGTTGAGTAAAACTTCCAGCTTAAATCCTTCATAATTCTCGCAAAAACATCTTACGCTGGAGAAAGAAAGTTGTAAATCTTAAAAGAGAATTTCTGATTTAGAAAAAGACTCTTCATTCTAATAAAATAAAATAAAAATCATTGTATCCCTTAAATATATATATAAAAAAAATCAATTCTGGACAAACTGCAATTATAAAAAAAAAATTGTGCAAAACAGCTCAATTCTGTAAAAAAATAAAAAAATAAAAAAAAAAATCTTCCACTAAAACCTAAACTTCATGATTTTTAAGCAAACTGATTTTTAACTGTAAATAAGAAAAAATATATATAAACTCAAAATTCTGGAAAATAATCTGTCCTGTTAAGAGTATCCTCATTCTGTAGTTATTACAATTACTTATAACTCTACAAAAAAAATATATGGAAAAAGTCTGAATCCTTGAAAAATAATATGTAACCCAGGCGAATTCCTAATTATGGAAAAACACGCAAAATATAAACACACACACACACACACACACACACACACACACACGCACGGAATTCGAGGGGAAATCTCGTCATTCTTTCATGAAACCCGTATGTCAGGGAAAATTTTACATATTTGGCCAATTAAAACATTATCCCGGTAAAAACTGCTCAAAACTCTGAACAATATATCATGATCTTGACAAAAAATGGCGATTCAGGCCAAAAAATAATCATAAATCTGGATAAATGACAGTAATGCTTGTTTGCTGCTGTCAGTGTGTGTGTGTGTGTGTGTGTGTGTGTGTGTGTGTGTGTGTGTGTGTGTGTGTGTGTGTGTGTGTGTGTGTGTGTGTGTGTGTGAAAGAGATGAGAGGAAGAGCAGAGTTGGAGAAAGAGAGAGAGAGAGAGAGAGAGAGAGAACAAAAGCACATACTATCACCACCACTACAATCATCACCACCACCAACAACAACACCACAAACCACCACCACCATCACCACCACCACAATAAGCATCACTCCCATCACAGCACCACCACCACAACTACAACCACCGCCACACCGCCACAACCACCACCACCACAATAAGCATCACAGCCACCACAGCAACACCCCTGCATCATCAGCAACATCACACATAAAGCCACTAACTTTGACACGTAACGTAACACTGGCGCTGTCTGTCGAAACTACCAGGAAATTTGATGCAACTTCTGACGACTGTGTGGGAGGGATGTGGAGTGTGTGTGGCGTGGTGTGGTAGGGACGGTGTGGTTGGGAGTGTGGTGGTGTGGTTGGGAGGATGTGGTGTTCGTGGGAAGGGAGTGGTAGGAATGTGGTGGGGGAATGTGTGGTAGG
>NC_137051.1:3197500-3205000 GCF_032717465.1 Coenobita brevimanus
TGTGTGTGTGTGTGTGTGTGTGTGTGTGTGTGTGTGTGTGTGTGTGTGTGTGTGTGTGTGTGTGTGTGTGTGTGTGTGTGTGTGTGTGTGTTTATATCTATTGCCACCCAAAATAAGTCTATTGTTAATCTGCTGAACAAAAAGTAACAATGATTCTGACAACTATAGTATCTTTCGTGTCAGATTTTACTACGTGTCTTTACTGTTAGACAAAATAATATACCCTCGTCCAGGTGTATTGTTTGTTATGATTAAAATATCCAGGTGAGTCTTTAGTATGGAGAGAGGTTAATATCCACCTGTAATATTGTCGAAGCACCCGCGTTGTGTGTAAGGGGAAGGGCCCACACCAGCACAGGGGAGGAAAAGAGGGGGAAGGAATGGAGGGGGAAGAGAGGGAGAGAAGGGGGAGGAAATGAGGTGAGAAAGAGAGGAAAAAAAAAAGAGGGGAAGGGGAAAGAGAAAGAGCAGAGGGAGAAGAGGCGGGGAAGGTTAGTGGGGAGGCGAAGGTAGGAAGCAGGAGGAGGAAGGAGGGGAGAGAGGGGGGAAAAGGAGCAGGAGAGACCAAGGAGGAAAGGGAAAAAGGGGAGGAGAGGGAAGGGAGGAGGGGGGAAAATGGCCAGGGGAGGGGAGGGGGGGAGGGACGAAGGGCGAAGGAACAGGAGCGGGAAACAAGAAAGACAAGGGTAAATGAGGAAGGGAAGGGAGGCGAAAGGAGACGGGGAAAATAAAGAAAGATAGGGAGAAAGCGGAGGAGGGAAGAAGGGGAAGAAAGGAGGGGAAGGGAGGAGGGGGAAGGGAGGAGGGGAGAGGGGGGAGGGGGAAGGGAGGAGGGGAGAGGGGGGAGGGGGAAGGGAGGAGGGGAGATGGAGGGGAAGGAAGGTGTGGAAGTAATAGAGTGGGCGTGCGTGTGACTGGACCGGTGGGTAATATTCCTTGCCTTTGTACCGGGTCATTCCACAGCAGCATGAACCGGGAACTGGGGAGGGGGGGGAGGTAGGGGGGAGAGGGGAGAAAGGGAAATAATGGAATAGGAGAAAGGGAGGAGGGGGGAAAGAAGATGACTGAGGAAAAGAAGGATGAGGAGGGGGAAGAGAAGGACTGTGAACTAAACTGAGGCAGAGGAGAAAGAGGGAAGCAACAGGAAGAGGGGTGGGAGAGGGAGGAAGGGGAAAGGGGCAGTAGCAGAGTGAGGGGAGGGGGGAGATGAGGGTCAAAGGGAGAGCTAAAGAGGAGGACGAGGGGGAAAGAGAAGGAGGAGGGGAAGAAAAGGGGAGGATGGTTGGAGATGCAGAAGAAAGAAATAGAGAGAGAAAAGGAGAGGGGACAGGGCATTGGAAAGGGGGTAGGGGCGTACTGTAGGTGGGGGAGGAGATGGGGGAGAGGTGCAGGGGTAGGGGTGGGGGTGAGGGTGGGGGTGACTCAATTGCCAATGGAATCTCGCCTCTCGTTTGATTTTCAGTTCTCGCAATTTCCTCTTCTGGTTTCTTGGGCAAGGTGGAAAGAGAGAGAGAGAGAGAGAGAGAGAGAGATCGTCAGCTATTTCCTCTTTAAGCAGAAATTGAAGGAAGGGTTGTAATAACTTATGATTCTCTCTCTCTCTCTCTCTCTCTCTCTCTCTCTCTATCTATCTATCTCTCTCTCTCTCTTGCTTTATATTTTCACACACAAATAAATCAAGCATTCAAAGTCAACAACGCGCCTATGCATGCATGTATGTGTACGTCTGTGTGTATGTATGTATGTATGCATGGAAGTATGTACGCAGTTTTACCCACCACAAAGCATACATTCCAGGCTAAGTAAAGGAGTCTGTAGTTTGCCAAAGTAAAATAATAAAGGTTTAAATAATAATAAAAATAAAGATAATATTTTCCCAGTCAATTCAAAGATGATTTTTTCTTTATTTCTTTTCAACTCTAGACGATTTTATTCACCTGAAATTTTTCGCACGGGAGGGGTTAGTACAGCCCTCCTTAACCCCTTTCTACAAGAGACTTATTTAAGGTTAAGTAAAACTGAGAGAATATGGGAAAAAATAGGGAGAAAAGGTCGTACTGAATGAGCTAAAGGGTAATATTTCAAGCCTTTTACCACTTTAGATAGATAGATAGATAGATAGATAGATAGATAATGGTAATGAAGTGCTTAGACCACAACATCTCATTATGCAAATTCAACATCATATCATTAGGGCGAAAATCATATACATTAACAATATTCCGTAGCCTCTGTACCCACCGAACCCAGCTCTTTTTTTTGTAACCTCATTATTATTAAGTACATCTAATTAAGAATCTTTGTAATTATCTCAAAAATGGAGAGAGAGAAATAAAGAATAATAATAATACAAAGAGTCCTGTAATTATCAAGCTCTCTCTCCTTTACCTGTGCATGCCGGAGTCTCATTAATGAAAAAATTACATATACTTAAATTATACAGGTGTTCGCAATTATCTATACAGGTGTTCGCAATTATCTATCCAGGTGTCGCAATTATCTACCCAGGTGTTCGCAATTATCTACGCAGGTGTCTTCGCAATTATCTATCCAGGTGTTTGCAATTAGCTATCCTGGTGTCTCTGCAATTATCTATCCAGGTGTCATCTAAAGGTGTATTATGAAGAGAAGATGACCAGCCTCCCTCTCCCCTGAGCGGCAATATGTTAGCAATAAGCCCCAACCAAATAACATGGTGTCGGAATGTGCGGAGAGAGAGAGAGAGAGAGAGAGAGAGAGAGAGACGAAACCCCCAGCGTCTCTTATTATACCACACGAAAAAATATGAACATCGAACAGAATTGAACTGAAACTATCATAGGTTACCAATTCCATCAGCGTTCACGGAGCCACAAGGTTTCGCTCACCCCCTCCCCCTTTGCCTGCCTGACGCATATCGTTATAGACGCAGTTAGACGAAAGTGGGAGGAACGCGCTTTTGTTTGCTACACTTCCGAGAACGATGTGTTTTGATACTGGATCTTATGAGGTGGGAGTGCTTGTGTGTGTGTGTGTGTGTGTGTTGAGAATGAGAGGGCAGTGGGTAGATATTATTATTATTATTATTATTATTACTTTATGGATCTCAGAATATTTATCACAACAACAACCACCATTAACATCATGATTACCTACACCCCCAACACTACTAACGCAAGAATCGTCACTATCATCACAAATATCACCACATCACAGCTAACACCACCACAACTGCCGACACAAACATCACCACTAACACCCTTGCCACCACCATCACACACCACCACCACCATCATCATCATCATCATCATCATCACAACCATCACCACCACCACCACCATCATCATCACATCAACAGGCAACATCAACAGCATCAATATCATCGTCACCACCATCAACACAACAACTCTACCACCAACCACACACCACCACCACACCAACATTGCAACACCGGGAAATGCAAGCAGACACCAGCAATACATCAACACTCTCACACCACTCATCATGTAATTAACCACTCCACCACCAAATCCCTCTCTCTCTCTCTCTCTCTCTCTCTCTCTACACCAAGCAATACCCACCCTACTATCACTCCATGGATCTCACAGTATCAACCACACCACATAGTCCCTACCACCACTACTGCCACTGCCGCACTTACTACCACAAACAATACCACAACCACCACCAAACAACCACCACCACCACAATTAACACTACCACAACTACCACAACCGCTACCACCATCACCACCACCACTTCCACCTCTGCATATATATTACTTTGTGGAATGTTCTTGCCTTCCTCTCTCTTTCTCCGTCTCTCTCTCTCTCTTAAAGCTTATATTCTTGAGAGAGAGAGAGAGAGAGAGAGAGAGAGAGAGAGAGGCAATACCAGTGGGAGAAAGCCAGTCTATCAAAGGGCATCTATCTATTGACAACCAATAGACTGTCCGTGAAGGTGAATGAGACAGAAATCGGGTCACAAGTTGAAATAATGTCAAAGGTTTTCGTATTTTTATCAATATCACAAGTCACGTTAATCATAAACACACACACACACACACACACACACACACACACACACACACACACACACACACACACACACACACATTTCCACCTTTCCACCTCCCCCCCTACACACACACTTCCACCTCCCCATCCCCCACCACACACATACTTCCCCCTCCCTCCTCCACCACACACACACTTCCTCCCCCTGCGACACACACACACACACACACTACATCAAGCCATGAAAACTGACATGAATTACTTATCTACTCGTTGCACCTGAATTACTCTGGATAGAAATTTCACCTGATAGTGCTGCTTGTGAAATGTTATCAGTATTACAACGAAAATGAAACATGGAATTCTGTTTTATTTCCATTTTTTTACATACTCCGAAACATTATATATTCCAAAATTATTATTCTAATATTAAAGATGCATATAATTTTGAAAAGGGGACTCGAATATCATTGTTCTTTATAAACTATGAAATTTAACACCCGCCATTTTCTATATTTTCTCTCTACAAGCTTCACTCGCAAGGGAGACTAAAATATTCATCATTTTCTGTGTTTTGACAATATTTCTATCTATCTATCGATCTATTGTCAGACACCTTAATCTCTTATACTGGGTAGCCACAAACAAATCGCCTTCACGCCGCCCTGTCCCCCCCCATTTCACTGCCCTGCTCCAAACTCATACCCCCCTCTCTCATATACCTCTCCACGCCATCCCTCCATCTCATCCTCGGCCTCCCCCTTCCTCTCCCCCCCTCCACCTCACTCACATACACTCTCCTCGTCAGTCTCTCACCCTCCATCCTCTCCACATGGCCAAACCACCTCAGTGTGTTCCTCCTAACGCTTCCTATCACATCCACAACCACACCACAACGCTCCTTTATATCCTCATTTGTCAGCCTGTCTCTCAATGTGACTCCACAGGCTCCTCTTAAATAACTCATTTCCACTGCTCTCACTCTTGACTTGTGTCCTTCCAACAACGTTCAAGCTTCACTTCCATACGTTAGAGTTGTTATCACAATACTGTCATGTTGTAACTTTTTCACTTCCATGCTCACTTCCATGTTTCTCATCACTGTTTTCAAGGAACCAGCAATATAATAATAAATCTTTGTTATTTTTACATTCTCTGTACATTTTCATCAGTCTTTTCGCATGGGTAACTATAAATTGTATCTGGTTTACATGAGACTTGTTTATGAAGTTCTATTTTTTTTTTTAATCAAATACTTATATAACCTTCATTTTCCGCGTTCACATTTGTGACAGCGTTAGGAGAAACACACTGAGGTGGATTGGCCATGTGGAGAGGATGGAGAGGGAAAGACTAACGAGAAGAGTGTATGTGAGTGAGGTGGAGGGGGGGAGAGGGAGGGGGAAGCCAACATGAGATGGAGGGATGGAGGGAATGGAGAAGTATATGAGAGGGGTGTGTGAGTTGGGAGCAAGCCAGTGAAATGGCGGGGGACTGGGCGACATGAAGGCAATTTGTTTGTGGCCACCCCTTGCGGGATTAAGGCGCCTGGCAATAAATATAGATAGATAGGTAGACATTTTCCATACATATTTTTTTCACAAATTAAATTCACAGCTTAACTAAAAAATTATATACCTAAGTTGGAGGTTAGTTTTTCATTTTAACCATTGAGAAGACTGACTTACACAAATCTTAGTATTCTGTTTACTATCACATTTTTTATCGTATTTCTTCAGGGGTAACTGTGAAAAATATACATGTTTTACCATTTAGTTTTTACACTTTCCATGCACAATTTTCACATTTCTTTTTTTTTCCTATGGGGCCAACTATAAAAAAAAAAATAACTGGTTAGCATATTTTTTTTGCCAATCTTTTCGTTTTCCATTAATATTTTTCCTCTTTTTTTTAACAAGGGTAACTATGAAAATTATATCTGTTTTTAGCACATCGATTTTCACATTTTATATATATCTTTTTTACATGAGAAAAAAAAAATCTGCATAATTTTCCCATTTTCCACGTTTTCTACGTTTTTTTTTTTCACAGGGGTACCTATAAAAAAATTTCCGTATTAAAAGACCCTTGTTTATGGTCTTCTATTGGGGCTTTAATGTAGTTTGTGAGGGTCTTTTCTGAAGTTTTTGGAATCCATTTTTCAGCGGGGAGATTGAGCCATTAGTTTACGACGAGAAGGTGCCGCCCTCGCTCACTATCTCACTTTCACTCACTTTCTTTAATATCATCATTTTCTCCTTCCTCCCCCCCCTACCCCTGTGTCTGTCTCTAACCTTATTTTCTTTATTCTCTCTCTCTCTCTCTCTCTCTCTCTCTCTCCGTTGCCCTCTATCTCACTTCCGCTCCCATGAGTTCATATAACTCTCTCTCTCTCTCTCTCTCTCAACCATTTTCTCCCGCTTAGTATCTCACGTCTGCACACCACTCGCTTTAATAACATCGTTGCCCTTGCTCACTATCTCAAATTTACTCACTCGATGCCATTATTTTTCGCTGAACTCGTAGCCTCTCTCTCTCTCTCTCTCTCTCTCTCTCTCTCTCTCTCTCTCTCTCTCTCTCTCTCTCTCTCTCTCTCTCACAATCTCGCTTTCACAGACACTCGCTTTAATACTAAAATATTTTCTCTCTTTTGCTCTGTCTTTCGGGGCATTTGTTCCTCTCTCTCTCTCTCTCTCTCTCTCTCTCTCTCTCTCTCTCTCTCTCTCTCTCTCTCTCTCTCTCTCGTCTGTCTACCTATCTCTGTTTATCTATCTATCTATCTATCTATTAATCTACCTGTCTGTTTTCCCATCTAATTAAGTACCTAACTGTGTCTATCCAGTATTTTTTTTATTTTTTTAAATAATTCCGTATGGTAGCGTTATGAGCCTCTGTTTTCTTATACAGATAGATAGATGGATAGATAGATAGATAGACAGGTACTTGGAAGGGGACATACATAAACAGACAGATGGATATAGATAGATATAGATAGATAGGTAGACAGACAGGTATATGGAGGGATAGACAGATAAACAGATGGATAGACAGATAGGTTGATAGATAGACAGGTATATGGAAGGACAGACAGATAAATAAATAGATAAATAGATAGACAGACAGACAGACAGGTAAATGGTAGGATAGACAGATAGATAGAAAAATAGATAGATAGATAGACAGATAGATAGACAGACAGATAGATAGATATAAGCTTTCTGACTCTTCCTATATCTCTATTTCATTTTTCAGATCATATGGTCAGCAAAGACTATTTTTTTTATTTTCCAACTAAATATTTTTTCACTGACAAAATATTACCCTCAGATTATCCATAATATTTTCCTCTATATTTCCTATGATGCACTGGTCACATTTCCTTTTATTTATTTATTTTCTATTTTATTTTTATTTTTTGGGGGAGAGAGAGAGAATCGCCCATCATGTATTCCTCCGTATTTTCTATGCTACACTTGTCATAATTTTCTGGAGAGAGAGAGAGAGA
>NC_137051.1:3210000-3240000 GCF_032717465.1 Coenobita brevimanus
CAAGGAAAGGACTGGAGGGAAGGACAGAGGGAGTGGAAGAGAGATGGAGAGAGAAAGTGAATGAGGGAAGCAAGATGGATGAGTTAAAGAAGAGAGAGAATAGGTGGGATGGAGGAGAGAAGGAGGGAAGAAAAACCTAAAGCGTAGACAGGGAGGAAAGAAGGACCTAAGGCAGAGGGAAGGAGGAAAGAAGAACCAAAGGCTGATTCAAGTCAACCTCCTCAGCTGATAAGAATACAATTAACATTATCAAACATCGAGCATTTTTCTTTAAGCTGCGGAGGGAATTAGTATCAGTTAATGGGCTTTGAATAATTATGCTGAGCATTACACACTTAATTAACCACCCTCATTATCCCTCATTAACCCTGATGCTTCTTATGGACACGTCTAATTACTTTGACTTCGAATTTTTATTTTTCAGATGGGAGAATTAAAGTCAAAAAAATAATACTATACACACAGTCTCTAAAACTACACACACACACACACGTACACACAATCATCAGCTCAATTATAATGATACACACAGAAATATTAGCATGTATCTCATCTGCATACACACGCTACACTATGCATATGAGGCTGTCAAACATAAATACTCTCCTGTTGAAAAATAAATACTCCCGTTGTAAAATAACTACCCCCTGCTGTAAAATATATACCCTCCTGTTGTAAAATAAATACCCCCTGTTGTAAAGTAAATACCCCCGTTGTCAAATAAATACCCCTGTTGTAAAATAAATACCCCCTGTTGTAATATAAAGACCCCCTGTTGTAAATTAAATACCCCCCTGTTGTCCACTCAGAATCAGGAGGAATTCATGGCGATAAGTGAATTACCGATAAGTGGATTAGCATTAACGACGGATTCGAAAACGCTACGAAAATTACGATGTGTTTTGGTGTCTAATCTCTCCATGGAACTCTCGTTATTATCTTTGTTATCACTTTTTATCAAATTATTTCGATTTTTATTTTTTTTCATTTTCAACGTTCGGGACTATCCTTCTCACTCTTACTATATCTTTTTTCGCTTTTTTTTTTTTCAAACTTTCATTTCTTTCTTTAATCTCACTGCTACCATACCTTCCATTATTACCTGCATAACCACAACTACCACCACAACTACCACCATAACCATCAGCATCCACTACCACAGCTACCACCACACCTTGCAATCCCAGCCAATAACCAGAATCATTACCACAATTATTTTCACTACCACCACATCTACCACAATTATCAACAATCAATATTGCTACCACTACAATAACCATCACCACCATAACTACCACAATCACAACCATTACAACTACCACCGCTACCACAATCACAACCATTACAACTACCACCGCTACCACAATCACCACCAATATAACTACCTACATCATCATCATCACCACCACCACCCCCAACACCACAGCCACCACCACCATAATAACCACCACCACCACCATTACTACCATTATCATCATCACAACCACTAACACCACCACCACCACAATCACCACCAACATCACCGCCACCACCCACAACACAACCCATATCTATATCTCCGCGCTACAACACAACCCCGACATCGCTCACTCTCATCGTTTCGCAATTGCAACGAACGTACAGCTGTTGCAATCGGGCTGAACATTCTGAAAAGCGGATTCTCTCTCACTTTATTCCCACCGCGTGCTGAGAATATTTTTGCGGAGAATATTTTTTTTTTTTTTTTTGGGGGGGGGCGGAGATTTTGGTTTTGGTTGAATATAAATTGTGGTTGGGTTTGTGGATTTTTTATTTTTTTTTATTTTCTTGTGTTTCTTTCCGAGTGATTTTTTTTTTTTTTTGGGGGGGTGGGGAGCTCTGGTTTCATCTGTTTTCTCTCGTTCGTTTGTTTTCTCTCTCTCTCTCTCTCTCTATCTATCTATCTATCTGTCTGTCTGTCTATCGATACAACCCAAGCATTCAATTTCAACTAACTCCACACAATATTATTCAGCCAAGAGTAAACATAAAACACAGAAAACTCTCATACACCACCACCAACCCCTTTCACGGCCGGAACAACTCCAGGTAACGACAGGTGAATTTTTTTTTCCCAGGTGAGAATGGGAATTACCCGCAGTCATATATACCACTTTAAGCCACACCTGTCACACCTTGCCACACCTGTCTTTACACCTGCCTACACACCTGCTCCAAAACTCCCACACAACGGCTGGATAACTGCTGGGGGGAGAGGGGAGGGAGGGAGGGGGGGAAGAGAGGGGAGGGAAGGAGAGAGGTGGGGGAGAGGACAATGAACTTTAGGAGGCTGACAGGAACAGCAGATAGATAGATAGACAGATAAATAGATAGATACACAGATAGACAGACAGACAGACAACAGATAGAAATAGACAGATATGAACAGTCTACAATATATCATGAAGAACAAAAGTTTTATTTCATTCTTTTTTCTCTAAGACTGGGAGACGAAAGGTGGATCGGAGGAAAGACAGACGATGGAGGAGGAGGAGAAGGAGGAGGAGGAGGAGGAGAAGGAGGAGGAGGAGGAGGAGGTGGAGGAGGTGGAGGAGGAGGAGGAGAAGGTGGAGGAGGAGGTAAATTTGCCGTTTTAACCCCCATTCGTTTTCAACATGGCGCCTCTGTTTCTCGACATTTTTCAGTGTGGTTTGTCCGAATATGATATTTTGTGTCCGTCGCGGGTGAGAGGGTTTGAGGTGTGGCCTTTCCAGCAGTGACAGGAAGGGGGGAGGGGGATACAAAAGCCTGGAAAAACGGAAAGCTACAATATATAAGTAAAAATAGAAACCTACAGTATATAACTAAAAATCAAAAGTTACAATATATCAGTAAAAAATGAAAAGTTACAATATATAGAAGTAAACACGAATCATTGAAAACTGAAAATTCGAAAAATGGTGTGGCAAAAATTGGCTCTAATTTTCAAGATCTTCTACGTACCCAAACCCCCCCCCCTCAAAAAAAAAATCCTAACTGGTCTTTTTTTTTCTTTTTCTTTTTCTTTTTTTTGGCTTTTATCCTTGACATAGTTTTAAAATCAATAAATTCACTTGTATCTAAATTTCACCTTTTGACAATTTGGTACGAAATGCCAGGGTTTTTCTTCTTATTAATTTGTGATACACGCAAAACACACACACACACACACACACACACACATCTCAATAAAATCATTACACCTTGAATCTCCAAACACATCAGATGCATAACACAACGCAACACCGCCTAAAGCTCACAACACACAAAATTTACAGCTCACAACACAAAGCTCACAGCACAGCACAAGGCAATACAACACAAAGCTCACAGCACAACACAAATTTACACAACACTGCATCACTTACCGCAGCACAGTGCAATTTAATAGGAACACAACACAACACGATGCAACACAACATTACAGAGAGCTGACATTACAAAAAGTACATTCAATAAGGCATCACAAAGCATTACAAGGGACACAGAGCACAAGAAGCACAGTACTACATTACATCATACTGTTAATTACTACACTACGACACAAACTAACACCAAAACAGTATCAACGCAACATTACACACCACCATAACACCCCACAACATAACACCACCACACCACATTATAACACCACCATAACACACCACCATATAACACCATCACATCACATTATAACACCACCATAACATATCAATATAACACCACCATAACACACCACAATATAACACCACCATACCAACACCGACACCACACCAACACACCACACCACACCACAACACATCACACCACACCACACCACAAACATCACACCACACCACAACACATCACACCACACCACACCACACCACAACACATCACACCACACCACACACCACACCATACCAACACACCACACCACACCCACAACACACTATACCAATACACCACACCACACCACACCACACCACACCACACCACACCACACGGGCGAAAATAAAATGAAAAATATAAAAACGTCGCCTGGGAACTTTGTGCACTTTTTGTCCTGCTCTTACGTGACCTGGGCCCCAAGGTGTCCTGTTGTCCTGGTTATTCTGTCCTGGTTTTGTCCTGATTCTGTCCTGGTTTTGTCCTGATTCTGTCCTGGTTTTGTCCTAGTTTTGTTCTGGTTTTGTCCTAGTTTTGTTCTGGTTTTGTCCTAGTTTTGTTCTGGTTTTGTCCTAGTTTTGTCCTAGTTTTGTTCTGGTTTTGTCCTAGTTTTGTCCTGGTTTTGTCCTAGTTTTGTTCTGGTTCTGTCCTAGTTTTGTCCTGGTTCTGTCCTAGTTTTGTCCTGGTTTTGTCCTAGTTGTGTTCTGGTTTTGTCCTGTGTTTTCCTGGTTTTGTCCTAATATTGTCCTGGTTTTGTCATAATGTTGTCCTGGTTTTGTGCTGATTCTGTCCTGTTTTTGTCTTGACTTTGTGATATTTTTGTCCTGCTTGTTGTCCTCTTACTGGTATTTTCCTGGATGGTTTTTATATTGGGTATATAAATGTCCTTAAAACGCGCACACACACACACACACACACACACACACACACACACACACACACACACACACACACACACACACACACACACGCACATAAAGTTACACAAACACACAAATACAATTATACACACACAAGCACAAACACAATACAATTACACACACACACACAGACACACACACACACATACTGCACATAATTATATAACACACCCCTCCTCACTACAACTCTAGCAACATAACACCGTGTGCTAACGTCCCATAAAGAGGCCAGGGAGGTGATAACACAGAGGCAGCAGTTGGGGGGGGAGGGAAGCATCTAACCTCATTCCCAGCTACACAAACCCCACCATCAACCCCCCTACCCCCACCCATTATGCAACTTCCCACCCCACCCCACTCAATACGCAAACCTCCTACCCCACCCCACCCACTACACTAGCACCCCATCATCACCTCTTCATTACCCCTTAACCCCACCTATTACATAAACCCCACCCCCAACCCCACCCATTAACCCCACCCACGCAAGCCAAGCCAGGTATGGGGTTACCTGGGTAGGTGCGGTGCTTCTCACTCATTAACCCCTTCAGTCCTATTACCTGTTCCACTCTCACAATCTCCAGGTGATTTTGTTTAATCTAGGAGGGTTAAGGTTAGGTTAGGTGTGGTTAGGAGAGGAGAGGAGAGGAGAGGAGAGGAGAGAAGAGGAGAGGTTAGGTTAGGTCAGGAAGAAAGGGAATGGAACAAGGAGGAAGGGTGAGGGGAATGGTGAAGGGAGGAGGGAGAGGGGAGGAAGAGGGTGAGAGAGGTGGGAGAGGTTGAAGCGAAAGGGAGTGGAGGAGGAAAAGAGAGAGAGGGAAGGAAGGGGGAGGGGACAGGGGGGAAGGAGAGGGAAGGAAGAGAGAGGGAAGGAAGGGGGAGGGGAGGGGGAGGGAGGGGGAATATTGAAGGTAAGGGTCCACCATTGTCCAGTTGTCGGCCCAGGTAATGGCCTAAATGTACTAAATAACTCTCTCTCTCTCTCTCTCTCTCTCTCTCTCTCTCTCTCTCTCTCTCTCTCTCTCTCTCTCTCTCACACACACACACACACACACACACACACACACACACATTTGTCCTGGTGTCTCAGTTTTGCCCTGGTAGAAATGTGCTGGGAGTCTTGCCTCTCTCTCTCTCTCTCTCTCTCTCTCTCTCTCTCTCTCTCTCTCAGCTACAACAAAAGAGAGCAGCATAATAAGTACTGCCTAACGTACCAAGAACGACAGAATATGGAGAGGGAGAGAGAGAGAGAGAGAGAGAGAGAGAGAGAGAGAGAGAGTAAATCAGAGAGAGACTTGATTATGCATTTATGGTATTTCAGGAGGAATGGTTCGGGGTGGATGGATGGTGTAAGAGTGGATGGAAGATTGCATGGATGGATGGATGGATGGATGGATGGATGGTTGGATGGATGGTTAGTTAATGAATGGATCGATGGATGGATAGACGGATGGATGGATAAATGGATGGATGGTTTGTTAATGAATGGATGGATGGCAGTTTATGGGTGGATGGATAGTTAGTTGAAGAGTTGATGGATGGATGAATGGATGGACTCAGGTGGATGCATGGTTAGTTAAGAAGTGGATGGTTGGCACGTCATCAGCGGATGGATAGCAAGTTGATGAGTGGATGGATAAATGAATGAATGGATGGATGGATGGATGGATGGTAGTTTCGGCGGTTAGGAGTGGATGGATGGATGGTTAGTTCTTGTGCCGAAAATCTCCGAACGCCTCTTGAGGAATCGAACCTGCGTGGAACAACACCTGCTCTTCAACTCATTAGGCGCCTCAGCCCACTAAGCCACCAGGAGTAAAAGGGGAATAGGGAAAATACTTGATAATATAACAAGAGGTGAGGAAGCATAATATTAGCTTCGTTTTATTTCAGGGTAAAAACAGATTAAAAATAATGGACACACACACACACACACACACACACACACACACACACACACACACACACACACACACACACACACACACACACACACACACACACACACACACACACACACACACACACGTCGAAAAAAACACCCGTCATCAAAACTGCGCCTCAGAAAACATACTGCGAAAAGCACACACAAACACAAACACGCTGAAAAACAGAAGCAGCCTTAAATTCTCCTCCCGGCCACTCCCTCCTCTTCTTCCTCTCACTCATCTTCCTCCTCCTCCTCCTCTTTAAAGCATCCCTTAGCCATCCTCATCCTCATAAGCATCATCCTCTCTCTTCATCCTCCTCCCCCTTTCCTCCTACTCCTTATCCTCCACCACCTCCTCATCATCATCACCACCAACCACCACCACCATCACCACGACCATCATCATTACCTCCCTTCATCCTCCTCCCCACTTCCCCCACCTCATCATCACCATCGTCCTCATCCTCTCCCGTCATCCTCCTCTTCCTCAAACCTCTCCCGGACATCCAGCTCTCGGTAAAATCTGCCTTGCCTCAGTCTTGCCTCACTCTTGCCTCACATAAATTCCCATGCCACTCAAGGAGCCACTGTCAGCCACTCTCGTAAATTACCTTCCTCACACTCATAAATTCCAGCGTGGGAGTGCCAGCGGGAGAACTGGTACTTGGGCAGCTTGTCAGAATTGGAGGAAGCGAGGGAAAAAATACAGGTGAAAAAATACAGGTGATCAAAGAAAATAGGGTTAATCAACGAGAGGTAACTTCAGGTACTCAAAGAAAACAGGGGTAATTAAAGACAGGTAACTTCAGGTGACCACAGAAAATAGGGTTAATTAAAGATGTAGCAATTAATGACTTTGTGAGGATTACAGTAACAAATATAATAATAAGTACAAAAACACAGATAATCCAAAAATATAGGGTTAATGACAGATGGATGACTTCGGGATTGTGTGAGAATTACATTTTGAAAACTTAAAATAATCACAGACCAAAGAAAAGAAGGATGATAAAAGATGGAGTATTTCATGGCTCTGTGAGAAAGTATGAAAAATATAATAATCACAAATTATACATGATCAAATAATACAAGAATATAAGATTTAAGAATTTCATGGCTCTGAGAATTAAACAGTAAAAAAAAAAAAATCTCAAAAAATATGGATTCAAATAATGGTGCAAAATACTTGAGGGATCTGTGAGAATGATACGAAGCCAATTATCAGATAGATAGATCGATAGATAAACAGATACAGGTATATAAATGATAATAGAAAACAGAGATGATAAAAGACGCTAGCAACATCACTTCAGACCTCTATAAGAAATCAGCGAGGCACAAAGTATTTATAGATGATCAAAGAAAAGGTGGTGAAAATAACTAACACCTCAAATTAACAGGTAACAGAGGGTCCAGGAAAATATGGCAATAAAAGATGATACACTGAGGTTAAGGTAGAATCTGAGAATTGTGTGGAAGTTAAACAAGGCAAAGAAACATAAATATTCTTAAAACAGTGGAAACAGCAATTAAAACACCTCTGCACCACCTGAGGGCTGTGCATCAGGTGAATTAAATACCGTAGTCAATTTAAGAACAGGATATGGTTTTAAAAGATGCGTAAATGTTGAGCACAGAATAAAATTACAGATGATAATATAAGATGATGAAAAAAGACATATCAAACTGGCATTTTTTTTTTTAACTTGGTATTGTTAGATAAAGATGATAGATAGATACCCTGAAGACAATAGATAAATTGACTTTTTCTTCTTTATCGACTTTTTATTATTATTATTATTATTATTATTATTATTTTCATTTCTATTATTATGATTATGATTATGATTATGATGATGATGATGATGATTATTATTATTATTACTATTATTATCATTATTATTACTATTACTCTTATTATTATTATTATTATTATTATTATTTTACTTTTTTATGGCCTGTTATTTTCAAGAGCATTAGAAAGTAACTAACGATTAGACCCACTTTTATCTCTACCATTTTGTACCTTCATCTTTCTCTCATTTATTTTTTTATTTTTTTTCCACAGATTAACATAGAGTGAAAATATAACCGTGATAGAGAGAGAGAGAGAGAGAGAGAGAGAGAGAGAGAGAGAGGCGTGAGAGTTTAAAAGAAAATTACCTTCACTCACAAGTTCCATTAATTAATAAACTTACGCAACTCCGAAAATAAAAAGAAAATGAAAGAAAATGCCTTAGAACATTAAAGAAAAAAAATAAAGAAAAAATTAAATGAGAGAGAAAATACTTAAAGCAACACTATAAGGAGTTGGCTTTATTGTAAGAGGGGAAACTGGGTAATACTTGCTTTGTAGGGAAAGTAAAGGAAGGGAGGGAGGGAGAGAGAGGGAGGGAGGGAGGGAGGAGGGAGAGAGGGACGGAGCAAGAGAGAAAGAGGAGAGGAAGGGAGGGAGGGAGGGAAGGAGGGAGGGAGGGGAGGGAGGGGAGGGAGGGAGGGAGGGAGGAGGGAGGGGAGAGAGAGAGAGAGAGTGAGAGGGGAAGAGAGGGGAGGGGAGGAGAGGGGAGGGTTAGATCTGGGAAGTGATGGGGATAATGGAAAAGAAATGAATAGACTAGGGAAGGGAAGGGAAGGGAGAGAGAGAGAGAGAGAGAGAGAGAACCATTAAACAGGGAATAACGTGTACACATACATACCTACATACAGACATAAATAGTCATAAACACATACACACCCATACACACACACACACACATAACTACACACACAAACACATACTGCACATATACCCATACACGCAAACATACATACATACATACATAACCATACACACACAAACACATACATATATCCACACACACACATACAGATACATCCATACACATATAAATACAAACGGAAATAATTATACACATATCTTAACGTAAACTCTCTCTCTCTCTCTCTCTCTCTCTCTCTCTCTCTCTAATGCAACCTCCGGGATGATAATGCATGTAAGTTCAGTTTTATGGGATCTTTTTTTTCGTCAACTTTTTCTATCAAATTTTTGTCTTATGTTCGGAATTATCTATAATAATGTCCCTCAGAATGTGTGTGTGTGTGTGTGTGTGTGTGTGTGTGTGTGTGTGTGTGTGTGTGTGTGTGTGAGAGAGAGAGAGAGAGAGAGAGAGAGAGAGAGAGAGAGAGAGAGAGAGAGACGGGGGCTAAGACCAAAAATTTAGGAAGGAGGAGGAGGAAAATAGATAATTATAAGAAGAAATATGAGGAGAAGGAGGAGGAGGAGGAGGAGAGGCAAAGGTCAATTTGGAGAAAAGGAAGTGGAGGAGAAGTTAAGAGGTAAAGCATAGTAGATGAAGAACGAAGACGAGGAAGAAAGAGGAGATGGAACTAGAAGAAGAAGAAGGAAGAACAGGAATAGGATGAAGAAGGAGGAGGAGGAAGAAGGAGAAGAAGGAGGAGGAGGAGGAGGAGGAGAAGGAGGAAGAAGAGGGAGGAGAAGATGTGAATGGATGAAAGATGGAGAACACAGGATCTGACCTCAGGCCTTGGTAGTTGCCAGGAGAAAGAATGAAGAGGATTACACAGGATTACACAGGAAAGCAAACAGCAACAGACCTTATGGTCCTTTCGAGGCTGCTTGTTAGAGAAAACTATGACTACAAGATCTAACTCTACATGTTGAAGGATAAGGATAGGAAAGCAAGAAGGCTCCCCCCACCACCAAACCCCATCAGGAGGAGGAGGACGAGGAGGAGGAGGAGAAGGAGAAGACGAAGAAGAGGAAGAGATGACGTTAGAAAAGATGGAGTACATGAGGAAGGAAAGATGAATACAAAGAAATGGCTGAGGAGGAAGAAGAGAAACAAGTCAGAGAAGTACAAAGGCGAGGAGGAGGAGGAGGAGGAGGAGAAGGAGAAGGAGGAGGAGGAGGAGGAGGAGGAGAAGAAATGAAGAAGGAAGAAGAAGAAGAAGGAGGAGGAAGAAAAAGAGAAGGAGGAGGGGGAGGAGGAGAAAGAGGAGAAGCCCTGAATGGATAAAACTGAGGCACACAGCATCTGCCCCAGGCTTTGTTAAGGGAAGGAAAAACACTGAAGGAGGGGGGAGGCGGGAGGGAGGGAAAGGGGGGATGGAGAGGGAGAGAGGGGGAGGGGAGGGGGAGGGAGAGAGAGGGAGGGAATGGAGAGGGAGAGAGGGGAATGGGATGGAAAACGAGAGTGAAGGGAAAGAGAAAAAAATTATATGGGGGAGGGGAAATGATGGGAGAGGAATAGAAGAGGGGAGGAGGTGGGAGAGAGGTAGAAGGGGGGACGGGAGAGGGGAAGAGAGGAAGGAGAGGGAGAGGGGAATGGGTGGGAGAGGGATAAAAAGAAAACAGAACAGGAAGAGATGAGGGAGAGAAAAGAGGGGAGAGAGGAGGGGGATGGAAAAGGGGAGAAGAGGTGAAGGGGGAGAAGAAGAATGGGGGAGAGGGGTGAACAAGGGGAAGGGGATAGAGAGAGAGAGGGAGGGGGGGGGAGTACAAAGGAATGTAAAGAAAAAAACACCACCAGGTCTATTGATGCCTTTGAAGTCTTGCATGGAGTACGAAATAATTTTAGCGTTTTACAATACTGACGCCAAAATAAAAGGATATCAAAACGATCATTCCCTGCAGACAAAGCCGGCAGGAAAAAGTGAGAAATATATATGTTCCGCGAATACATGTGGTGTAGTGGTCAGAATGCACCGGTCGGAGTGATGGACTATACTCTTTTTACTCTAACTTGGCCTAAAATTTCCATCTCTCCATCTTGAATGCTGAGTTTAAACAATAGCTTAACACTAGAATATGATGCTAGTCACGAAGAATCCCATTATTATTATTATTTTCACTCTATCATGGCCTACAATTACCATCTCTCCATCTTGTATTCTGAGCGGAATCAAGCGAATAACAGGATATGATGCTAGTCACGAAGAAGTGCTATGAAAAAGAATGTAGATCAGTAGTATAGTCCTTTTCTGCCAGTGAGCTACGTGAAATAAGCTAGAGAACGAAAATCAGAGCCGAATACTGAGTTAAAACATGCTAGTCACGAAGAAGAGAGAAGAGAAAGAATAAAAATCCGCCACATCATCAAACCATTAACACGAGAATACGATGCTAGTCACGAAGAAGAGTAGAGAAAGAAAACAAAAAACATTACTAAAACTGGGGACGCCAAGGTGTGAGCAAACCTCTTAATTATTTACCTCCAATTATAAACACCTGTAATTTTCAGGTACAATTAGCCTGCATGCCACATTATAGAGTGTAATCAGCAACGAGGTCAAAGGTCAATCATCTATCCTCATTACAGGTTTTAAAATTCTGGAGTCAAAATTTACCGAGTTTTTTCGCTTTTTATTTTTTTACATATTTTTTTAGTTTTTTTTTTTTTAATACGTATTTTACTGCTCAGTGGTAATGCGCTTCATCATCCCCTGTGACCCGGATGAGAGAGGAAAATATTAGGTCAGTTCTCTCTCTCTCTCTCTCTATCTATCTATCTACCTACCTACCTACCTACCTACCTCTCTATCGATCGATCTATCTCTCTCTCTCTCTCTCTCTCTCTCTCTCTCTCTTTACCTGAGGATTACAGACCTGATACGTACCCAAGCGATTTACATCATTATTTCCCAATCACATCTGGCAACACTGTAATCCGATTTGTGTTAATGTGTGTACAGGGATGATGAATGTACTCTGTGTGTGTGTGTGTGTGTGTGTGTGTGTGTGTGTGTGTGTGTGTGTGTGTGTGTGTGTGTGCAAAGACCAGAACTGAACGCTGTACTCAAACTGCGGACGAACTAATGAAGCATACAGACAGGGGAAAACATTTTTATATATATTCCAATGCTCTGTCTATGATTCCAATTAATTTCCCTTTCTCCTTTACTGCCTCTGTTGACTACTGGCTTGGATGGGGAGAAAGGGAGGAGATGGGGAGAATGAATAGGGAGATGAAACGCAGGGAGAAAATATTAAGAGGAGAACGGAGGAGGAATGGAGAATGGAGGGCAAGAGTGAATGGCAGAGAGAGAGAGAGAGAGAGAGAGAGAACGGGGAGAAGTGGAAAAGAATATGTTGAGAAAGCGAGCAAGCGCGCGCGCGCGCACGCACACACGCACGCACACACACACACACACACACACACACACACACACACACACACACACACACACACACACACACACACACACACACACACGGGTTGGTTAGGGTAAGTGAAGTGTGATATTGTGTGATAGCGTGGAACAGATGTGGGACAGGTGTAGGAAAGGTGTGGTATGGGGCAGGTGTGGAGTGGGACAGGTGTGGGGAAGGTGTGATATGGGGCAGGTGTGGGGTAGGTGTGGTATGGGGCAGGTGTGGTGTGGACAGGTGTGGGGAAGGTGTGGTATGGGGCAGATGTGGGGCAGGAGGGGGGCACGTGTGATGGCAGATGTAGGAGCAGGTGGGGGGCAGGTGTGGGGGCAGGTGAGGGGGGGCAGGTGAGGGGGGCAGGTGTGTGAGCGGGAAGGTGGTAATAGAGCGGAAATTACTGGGATGAAATAGCTCCTTTGGAGGAAATATAAGAGAGAGAAAATTGAGGTTAGGTGGGGTGAAGTAAGGTGAGGTCAGTGGAGGTGAGGTGAGGTGAGGTGAGGTGAGGCGAGGTAAGGCAAGGTAAGGTGAGGTGAGGCGAGGTAAGGTAGGGTAAGGTGAGGTGAGGCAAGGTAAGGTAAAGTAAGATAAGGTGAGGTGAGGCGAGGTAAGGTAAGGTAAGGTAAGGTAAGGTAAGGTGAGGTGAGGCCGACAAATAATAATAAAAAAGAAAAACAAAGCACATAAGAAAAAGAAAGAACAAGAAATAAACTCATGGGAAAAAAATCTCTCTTAACTCAGGTCAAGTTAAAAAAAAAAAAGGGTCAAAAATTTAAGTCACGAACTGAAATCACGAAGGTCAGGGAAGTGAGGCTGAGAAGTGATGGAAGAAGACAGAAAATGAAGAAAATGAAACCAGGAAGTGCAAATAATTGAGGAAACGAAGTCAAGAGGAGGGAGGAAGAGAAGTCAGCAAGAGGAATCCCCAAGTCAAGAGGGGAACGAAGGAAGAAGTCAGGAGGAAGAGAAATACCAAGCCAGGAGGGGAAGAAAGGAAAAAGTCATTGAGGAAAATCACCAGGAAAAGAGGGAGGACAAGTCAGGAACAAGAAAAATCAAGAAGAACAAGGAAAGTTAAGAGGAAGAGAAGTTACCAAGAAGAGAAGAAAGGGAACAACACAGCAAGAAAAATCGCCAAACCAAGATAAGGAAGTAGAAGTCAATAGAAAGAGATCGCCTAGAAGAGAAGGAATGAAGGAAGAAGGAAGGAGGAATGCACCAAGTCAAGAAGGGAAGGAAGGAAGAAGGAAGGACGAAATCAAGTAAGATAAAAAGGAAGGAAGGAAGGAAGGAAAGAAGGGAGAGGGAAGGAGGAAATCACCAAATCAAGATGATAAAAAGGAACAGGCACGAGGAAGAGACGTCAGGAATGCCAAAAATGCAACCCGGAAGTGGAGGAAACAGCCCGGAAGTGAAGGAGACAGCCCGGAAGTGAAGGAGACAGCCCGGAAGTGAAGGAGACAGACCGGAAGAGAAGGAGACAGCCCGGAAGTGAAGGAGACAGACCGGAAGAGAAGGAGACAGCCCGGAAGTGAAGGAAACAGCCCGGAAGTGAAGGAGACAGCCCGGAAGTGAAGGAGACAGCCCGGAAGTGAAGGAAATATACCCTACCATTCCAAGACACTCCTGATCCCAACTATTTAGCCTGCATGCCGTCCTGACCAAACATACACGAGACATAAGTGCTTGTTAGAAGGTCACTGTGTTGCCCTGGAAGATGCAGTCGTATTAAAGGTCAAGGTAGTTAAGGAAATGAAGGAGAAAGGAGAGGAAGTGATGGAGGAAGAAGAAGAAGTGATGGAGGGAGGAGGGGAAGTGAAGGAGAGAGGAGGGGAAGTGAAGGAGGGAGGAAGGAAAGTGAAGGAAAGAGGAGATGGAGGTGATCTAGATGTTGAGGGAAGTGAAGGAAATGAAGGAGAGAGAGAGAGAGAGAGAGATTCACCGCCGGAGATGACCTTATATGACCTCCCTCTCCTGCCCGCCTCCAGCTAACGTCGTAAACATAACGGCGTTCAGGTCGGCACAGGTCACGGGGTCACACGAGGTCACAATCTCTCTCTCTCTCTCTCTCTCTCTCTCTCTCTCTCTCTCTCTCTCTCTCTCTCTCACCGTAATAAAGGAATTAATGAAGCTTACTAATCTCTCTTACACTCACAATAAAGGAGAATTCGCGCTTATTATTCTTCATCGCGAAAAGGAATACAGTGAATGACCTACAGAAATAATGGTCACTTTATCTTTATCCCCATTAAAGAAAATGAATAATAAATGCTGCTTTATCTATGTCGCAGGAAAGCAAATAAATAAATATAAATAATCATTACAATTGCCCACAGACACTCACAGCGACAGAAATGCAAAACACACACACACACACACACACACACACACACGAAATCACGGGTACAGCAGCGTGGGAACGAGTGCAAGAAAGCCTTCAGGTGGAACAAATGCTGCCATGGCAACACACACACACACACACACACACACACACACACACACACACACACACACACACACACACACACACATACACACACACACACACACACACACACAACATAAATATTCACACAAGCAGAAAAAGCAGACCATTAACGCACACACACAATGAAACACGCGGCCACAACAATTACAAACAAAGAGAGAGAGAGAGAGAGAGAGAACATCGGGATGCTTGACTAAAGGAATACTGGGAAGCGATTTAATCATAAAAGTTTACCAAAACAGGAATACCTAGAAGTGACACACACACACACACACACACACACACACACACACACACACACACACACACACACACTAAATATCTGCAATAGAGGTAACAATAGGAAGGGAAGCACATACAAAGCATAATATTATCAGCTTCAGCCTCTCTCTCTCTCTCTCTCTCTCTCTCTCTCTCTCTCTCTCTCTCACGCTGCCAGGAAAGTTTCTTATGCAATCTACCTATAATCAATCTTCTCCCCTCCTCTCTCTCTCTCTCTCTCTCTCTCTCTCTCATTTGCACTTAATTCCTTGCTGTCTGGCACACCTCGCCACTCTATTAAAAACCTCAGTTAATCTCACTTTCTCTCTCGCTTTAATTCGCTCTCACTTACTCTCTCTCTCTCTCTCTCTTATTTATTTTTTCTAATATTATTTCAACAGCCTCATTCATTTTCACTCATGTCTACCCACACCTTCACTCTCTCTCTCTCTCTCTCTCTCTCTCTTACACACACACACACACACACACACCTAACACTCACTCACACCCACCTCCCTCTCACTTCCACTCTCACCTTTTATCTCACTGTCCCTCACTCTTACTCTCCCTCACACTCACTCTCCCTCACACTCACTCTCCCTCACACTCACTCTCCCTCACACTCACTCTCCCTCACACTCACTCTCCCTCACACTCACTCTCCCTCACACTCACTCTCCCTCACACTCACCCTGCGTTTTTTTTTTTTCCGTGAACCAGTCTCTCTCACTCATCATCCCTGAGCAGACACGGGAGAAAAGAGTCAATGTGTGTGTGTGTGTGTGTGTGTGTGTGTGTGTGTGAGAGAGAGAGAGAGAAGTATTGCCTCAATCGTACCCCCTTCGGTCATTATCATTTTCCAACCTCTCTGGAAAAAAAAAAAAAAAAAAAAGAAAGTGAGATTTTAAAGCCAGCTCACATAAAGACAGGGAAGTGGTCTGGCTGTGTGAAGGGGCGTTATTTTGAAGCGGAAAATTTTAGCGACCATGTAAGTGCCAATCTTCTCTTCATTTTGGCGATTTTTTTGACGACAGGAAAAATTTTGGCGAGGCGAGGAAAGGCGTGAGCAGATTGTCATTAAATTTAACTTGTATTTTTTCACTCCCATGTATTTTCTATGTATTTTTCACTCCCATGTATTTTCTATGTATTTTTCACTCCTATGTATTTTCTATGTATTTTTCACTCCTATGTATTTTCTATGTATTTTTCACTCCCATGTATTTTCTATGTATTTTTCCCTCCCATGTATTTTCTATGTATTTTTTACTCCTATGTATTTTCTATGTATTTTTCACTCCTATGTATTCTCTATGTATTTTTTCATTCATGTATTTCTCGTTCCTATTCATTTTTCACTCCTACTTTTTTTCTGCATAAAGCGAGAGGGTCCTATTTAGCGTTAAAAAAAAACACCAATTTGTGGACCATTTAAGTAAACTGAAAGAAACCACGCTATGCCAAAAGGTTAGGGACAATATCTAGAAAACTATCAGTGAGAAGACATTATTATTTATCATCATCATCATCATCATCACCATCATCATCATCATCAACATTATCATCATCATAATATCATCATCATCATCATCATCAATCAAATCCTCATCCTCATCATGTCATCACCATCATGACCATCATCATTGTAGTAGTAGTAGTAGCAGAAGTGGTAGTAGTAGTAGTTGCAGCAATAATTAATAATAATAATAATAATAATAATAATAATAATAATAATAATAATAATAATAAGCGTCATGGTGACATGGTGGCTCAGTGGTAGAGTGACTGACTGGAGACCCAAGAGTAGTGATTTCGCGCCGCGCTCGGGTAAGCTGCCCTGCAGGGAGAGGTAGCGCTCTCCTGTCACCTAGTTGGTTGTTGCAGCCGTGGCTCAGTGGGTTAGGGCGCTGTGGCCGAAGGGTCAGAGGTTCGAGTCCACCCAAAGGGTCACTGGTAGACATCAGGAAGGGCATCCGGTCACAAAGTGCTACACGCTCCAAAACTTAAGTCCTGTACCCAGGGGCAACGCCTTAGCCCTTATCGAAAAATGGGGACACGACGTAAAAAAGAAAAAAAAAGAAAAGAAAAGAAGAAAAAAAAAAGGTCTTTAATACGTTCCTCTGACGCCACAAGACTAGCATAAAGAGAGAGGTGAAGATCGAGAAAGAGTTAACAGCAGGAGAAGTGGGAAGGGGGCAAAAATAACTTCAGGCTTTCAGTGGCGGGTGTCTGAAGTGGGTTTGTGAAGAGGGAAGGGCTGAAAGAAACGCGGCCTTCAGATAAAAGATAAGAGAAGGGTTTGGGTCCAGGCAGGTGTGGTGGTGGTAACGACGGGTGAGAGACAAAGGAAGGAGGAGAGAGAGAGAGAGAGAGAGAGAGTACAATCAAACAGACAGAAAAGCAATTACCCTCAACCAGTTCACCCTAAACCCAGAAAAATCAAAATAATTAATACTTTCTCAAATTACACTCCAATAATGAACGAAATTTTGCGTATTTTTTCGATCAAGGTTTTTCTCACTTTATTTCGCTCCTCATATTACGAACGAATCAGTGTGGCTTAATGTATGAGTCTGTTTTATTTATTTAACGTGGTGTTTTTTTACGTTCGTTATGTTATGGATATAGAAATGTAAGCTTTCACTGTTTTCTGTCTCTGTCTGTCTGTTTCTCTCTCTCTCTCACACACACACACACACACACACACACACACACACACACACACACACACACACACACACACAAGCTGTCAGGAACTTTCTTTAATCAATCAGTCACCTCCCTCTCTCTCTCTCTCTCTCTCTCTCTCTCTCTCACACACACACACACAATCCTCGTTAATCTCAAAAGGAACTCTAGAAACAAAGAGGATATTCTCTCTCTCTCTCTCTCTCTCTCTCTCTCTCTCTCTCTCTCTCTGATCCAAAACTTAACCTATTTTCATCATTTTCTCCCTCTATTATAAACGCATTTCGAAATTTTGGTACGGTCTGCCTCACTCCGCTTATCCCCCTGCCTATGACCTCCAATTTTTCAGTCACAAAATATTCAGGTAACTAGAGATGGATATGACCCCATTTCCAACACCACCACCACCACCACACTCTCCTGACACCATTTTCACCACCACCACCACTACCACACTCTCCTGACACCATTTCCACCACCACCACCACCACACTCTTTCCTGACACCATTTCCACCACCACCAGCACCAAACTCTCTCCTGACACCATTTCCACCACCACCAGCACCAAACTCTCTCCTGACACCATTTCCACCACCACCACCACCAAACTCTCTCCTGACACCATTTCCACCACCACCACCACCACCAAACTGTCTCCTGACACCATTTCCACCACCAAAATCCCTCCTGACACCATTTCTACCACCACCACTACCACCACACTCTCTCCTGACACCATTTCCACCACCACCACCACCACCACCACACTCTCTTCCGACACCATTTTTTATATTTTTCATCGCCTAGGCCTTACCAACAGAGAGGGGGGGGTGACTCCACTGGGGGGAGGAGTAAAAAATCACCCCCCCCCCATCCTCGAGAGATTTTCCCATAAGGAGGTGAAAAAAAATCGTCTATAGCGATGATCAATCCCCTGAGATTTAAGGACGGATTCTGGATTTACAGGCCCCGTTGCACCCGTCTCTAAGCGATTTATTTTGCGGATCACAGGTTACCATTCTCTTGTATCTACAGTATGCCACTTACCTGTAATCCGATGTTCAGGTGTAACGTGAAAGATAAATCGCTAAGGAAGAGGTGTTAGGAAATCCCCCCAAGCCAAGAGAACTGTGACCCTTGACCCTTTCAATCCGAGGACCTGTTATCTTCATTCCTGCCTCCAGCCAGACGATTTTCTTCAGCTAAGCGAGGACGTGTATCAGTGAATTTGTGGATCAAGGTTGCGTCTATTTGGTCCAGTTCTAATTATATCTATCGCTTGCTCAAGAAAATCGTCTGAAGAAATCGTCTATCGCATAATGAAGAAAATCGTCTATCGCATAATGAAGTAAATCGTCTGAAGAAAATCGTCTATCGCGTGCTGAAGTAAATCGTCAGAAAATCGTCTATCGCGTGCTGAAGAAAATCGTCTCAAGAAAATCGTCTATCGCGTGCTGAAGAAAATCGTCTCAAGAAAATCGCCTATCGCATAATGAAGTAAATCGTCTATCGCATAATGAAGTAAATCGTCTATCGCATGATGAAGAAAATCGTCTAAAAGCGGCAAGAAATATACACGACGTCCTCGAACGGAAGGAATTAAAATTGGATCTGAAATTGGTGGGGGTTGTAATTGGATTAAAATTACTGCAATCTTCAATTTTCTCATTATCCTCACCAGCCTCATTCATTTCCTCCCATTATCATTCTTTTCAGTTGTCTTATCATCTTTCTTCATCATTTTTTCTTGTCTTTAGCTTCCCCTTATCTGTCTTTTTTTGCTTTCGTCTCGTTCATCTTAGTCAGCATCTTCATCTTCATCATCATTTTTTTTCAGATTCTCAGTCATCATTTTCATCTTAATCATATTCGTCCTAATCATCTCTTTCCTCTGTCATCATCATTATCATCATCATCGTAAACATCCAGATCATCATTACCATCATCATTATCATCATCATCGTAAACATCCAGATCATCATTACCATCATCATTATCATCATCGTCATCATCACCATCATCACCTTTCTTCTAATCATTTCCTTCTTCATCTCCTTCATTATCTTCTCCTTCATTACATCACACCTTCCTCATTTGATTCACTTTACAAATTTGCATAAAAGCTCTTTCCAAAATCACTGTTCTTCCAATTTCGCTTCTCCTTTGATATGGAAATGTTTTTTTATCGTTCGCCACTCACATTTTTCCTCGCAAATTCCACGTGTGCGTGTGTGTGTGTGTGTGTGTGTGTGTGTGTGTGTGTGTGTGTGTGTGTGTGTGTGTGTGTGTGTGTGTGTGTGTGTGTGTGTGTGTGTGTGTTTTGTTAAAGTGTTAGTGTGTGTGTTTCAGTATATTTGTCTGTGCGTTAGTTTGCCGGCGTATGTGTCTTTGTGTGTTTGTCTCTGTTTGTGTACCTTGACTGTGCCTATCTGTGTGTGTGTGTGTGTGTGTGTGTGTGTGTGTGTGTGTGTGTGTGTGTGTGTGTGTGTGTGTGTGTGTGTGTGTGTGCAATCATGTACCACACACACACACACACACACACACACACACACACACACCACCAAGGCCCATGTCTAGATAGTTTGCCAAGTTTGAAGCATAACTTGAGTTTGTGGGGCTCAGATCCATTTAATTGCTGCTCCCTCAACGTCCACCCACCCACACACACACACACACACACACACACACTCACACGCACACACACACACACACACACACACACACACACACACACACACACACACACACACAACTACTCATTCACCCCCCAAACCCCACTCTCTACCTCATCCCACACCTTCGTCCAACACTCAAATCCACCTCATAACCTCCAACCCTTCCCCACACATTCAATCCCCTAACCCCACACTCCCACTCCACACCCACACTCACACCCACTCTGCCCTCACGCCACACCCTCAAATTCACACCCTTACTCCACCTCCAGCATCATACCCCTTCCTCTTCCCTGATACCACAGCCACATCTTGCGCCTGGCACACCTGAGTTAATTACACACCTGTCTTACCCGCCACATCTTCCTCACCTGAATACCTGCTGCCAATCCACACACACACACACACACACACACACACACACACACACACACACACACACACACACACACACACACACACACACACACACACACACACACACACACACACACACACACACACACACACACACACACTTGTTCCTCGCTTGGCTTATCGCTAAATCTTCCTCCCAGCTTATCATACTTGTCTCTAATTGCACGTGGCTCGCAATATATATACCTGGCTCTCTACATTTACACACCTGCCGTCACACACACACACACACACACACACACACACACACACACACACACACACACACACACACACACACACACACACACACACACACACAAACACACACACACCTCAAACACCCGACCCCCAATAAACCTGCCAAAACACACATTTCTACCTCTCCACACACCTGCCTCCCCAGACACGTGCCTCACCTCTCGTTCTCCCCACCAATCATTTTAAAAACATATATTGCACTCTCCACCACGACATAAATATCACCAAAATCGTCCCCAACAGATCACACTTCTGAGTAAAGCACAGAGCACAGACCAGAGAGCACAACAAAAACACAGAAAACATATCATAAAACACACATAAAAAGACACATAAAAAAAACAGAGCACAAATAAAGGGTACACTATGCTAAGTACAAACAAAAACACAGAGCACTTAACACAGAGCACACCCAGGCTCTTGTACTCACTTTCAGGGAAGAGAGAGAGAGAGAGAGAGAGAGAGAGAGAGAGAGAGAGAGAGAGAGAGAGAGAGAGAGAGAGAGAGAGAGAGAGAGAGAGAGAGAGAGAGAGAGAGAGCTCCTATGACTCACTGAATATAAATCGCTCATCGTCAGCAACAACCGAAGGTCAGAGTTGTTCAGTCAGTCCCTAACACCTCTTCCTTAGCGATTTATTTTTGGATATGGCTGGTTAAAAATCGTAATCCACGTTATCTACGTAGAATATATTATTACTGAAAGGATTTACGAGACACAGAATAAGGACAGTCAGGTGTAATCAAAGAAATAAATCACTTACGAAAAGGTGTTAGGGAGCTTCCTTAACTGACGAGAATACGATGCCATGAGTCTACATGTGATAATAATAATAATAATAATAATAATAATAATAATAGTAATAATCCTTCTAAGGTTCCTATAATTCACTCTCAGCCGACGAGAAAATATATAAAAAAATAAAAAAGCCAGCATTAGCAAAAATAATACGGTGTTCCGATCATAAATACCTTTGAAATAAATTAAAACTTTCTAAAATCCCCCCCCCAAAAAAAAAAATCTGTAATAGGCCTTTGCTGCCAAAATTTCCATAGTCTACCCTGGGACCATTTTCTTTATTTTTCGTTTTTTTTTTTTGGGGGGGGGGCTAATTCACTCCCCTCTCATCTCCACATCAAAGCAGAGCAATGTAAAAAGCAGAGAGAGAGAGAGAGAGAGAGAGAGAAGTGTGTGTGTGTGTGTGTGTGTGTGTGTGTGTGTGTGTGTGTGTGTGTGTGTGTGTGTGTGTATCTAGCTAACACTCGAGAATAAATTGTTTACTTTCATCCCATATTTTTTTACACGTTGCTGCTTCAGCCACAGTAAATGAGTCTAATTCACACACACACACACACACACACACACACACACACACACACACACACACACACACACACACACACACTACCTCAACAACACTTACACCCAATTATAGCTTACTCACACCTAATGTGCTCTTATTTACAACTTAATTCTACGCATCTTATTTCTCCCCCACTCCTACCCTCACCTACACACACCTGTCACACCTAAGTACAATCTACTCACCTACACACAGGTACACACACCCCTACCTTACCTACACCCACACAAAATTCATCTACACCCACTCGATCTTGGCCTAAACGCATTCACAAACTCTCATTTACACTTTTATACTCATCTACACCTCACCTACAATTACACAAATGTATAGTGGTGTGAAGTGTGAGTGAGGTGTAGCAGTGTGAAGTTTAAGTGAGGTGTGGCAGTGTGAAGTGTAAGTGAGGTTTGGTTGTGTGAAGTGTGAGTGAGGTGTGTCAGTGTGAAGTGTAAGTGAGGTGTGGTAGTGTGAAGTGTGGCAGTGTGAGGTATATTAATGTGTGGTATAGTGTAAGAAGTGTGTTAGATGCAGAAGTGTGAGGTGGGGGAGTGTGAAGTGTGGTCGTCTGTGATGTGGTAGTGTGAGGTGTAGTGTGAGAAATGGCAATGTGAGGTGTGGCAGTATGAGGTTTGGCAGGGTGAGGTGTGGCAGTGTGAAGTGTGGTCGTTTGAGATGTAGTAGTATGAGGTGTAGTGTGAGGAATGGCAGTGTGAGATGTGGCAGTGTGAGGAAGGGTAGTATGAGCAGTGTGTGAGACCCGACAGAGTGAAGTATGACAGTAACTTCCATTTCACACTAACTCTTCCAACGCCTTATGTATTATTTACTGTGTACCCCGATGATGGAGAGGGACGCCTTCACGTGGTGGCACTAAAATAACAGAGCGGCTCCCCTGCCCGGTTATACAAAAGTCCTTCAACACCCACCCAACTATTTCTACTACCGCTACTACTACTACTGCTACTGCTACTACTACTACTACTACTACTACTATTCCATTATCCCCTGAGTTAATCCCAAACACAAAATCAAGTATAAAATTAAGGATATTTTCACTCACAGGTCGAGCCCCCCCCCCCACCCATCCGCGTCTTCCTTTGAGTAATCAGCTCATCTTATCATCTCATTTCCAGCACCCACCCTGCTCCCCCCCACCCCACCCCACCCAGCTTTCCCCCACCCTACCCCACCCCTTCCACGCATCTCAGAGCGGGTAATACCCATGAGTAACCATCTGGGAAACCAAATACCCTGAATACCGACTCTTGTAATCTTCCTATCTCCCGGAATCCTCTTATCTCCCGCTCAAATCCGATGCCATTATCTCTTATCTTCCTGTTGCTATCTTTCGAAGGGGCTGGAGAGGGAGCCATTCGCGTGATGGCACTGATATTACTGGATGCCGGAGCTGCCCGGTTATACAAACGACCCAACGCTTCCTCACTATCCATCCCCCGAAAGAAGGATGGTGGTTGCAAGAGAGGGGCAAATTCGGCCTGGAGTCCACTGGGTTCATATTCACAGCAGCAGCAGTAGTAGTAGTAGTAGTAGTAATAGTAGTAGCAGCAGTGCCAGGTTAATATGGAATGCAGTTGTATTTTATTTATCTTGTACTGTTTTCAAATCTTCAGGTGAGTCATAGGAGCCTGATTGGGTTTCTCTCTCTCCCTCCCTCTCTCTCTCTCTCTCTCTCTCTCTCTCTCTCTAAATTTATCCACACCTGTCATACTCCAAGCCCTTCCTAGAAATAAAATTTTTTGCATCGACCACCTGACTAAAATTAAATTCAGTTTTGACATATTTCTTTGAGGTGAGATTTCCAGTCGAAGCGATTACCAAATAATAATAATAATAATAATAATAATAATAAAAATAATAATAATAATAATAAATAAATAAATAACACACATTTATCGTTTATCCGGCGCTAAATCGCTGTGCTTCGTTACATTCCCCCATTAAAATAAAATAAAAATAGTTTATGATTAATCCCGTAGAGTTAGATGCAGAATGAAAAAAAAAAAGTAGAATTGTTGAGTAAAAAGTAGAGTTCTAAAGTAAAATGTAGAGTAAAAAGTAGAGTTGTAGTGTAAAATACAGATAAAAAAAAAAAAGTAAAGTCCCAGTGTAAAATCTAAACTGCTTTATTTACGCTTATTGGCATGTACAGTCGCGTGCAAAAGTCCCGTACCCCCCTCTTGCCCTAATTTTTAATCTGGGCAAAACTGCAGGTGGCCAGTGTGATGTCTAGGTAGGTACTGAGTTACTTGTAAATAATGGTCCTTAATTACCAGATATAATACGGTGTTATGAGCTACGGAGAAGGAGAGCGAGGAACGGAATTTTTGCGGGAACTGTACTTACGTCATCTATATTCCTAACTTCATAAATATAAGTTTTTTTTTTTTCATCGTAATATATAAAGTTGTAGGTATGCAATTTAATTTACATGGCATCGTTGTATAAGTATATGAATTCAGTTATATATATTTTTACGTGTGTTTGTGCCTTCTATACATATCATATCTGTATTTACGCGTATCACATATATATTAGTGGTTTTTGAAGGATAAATAAAAAAAAAAAGTATACGAATGAGACAACCCATTTTCACCTAAAGAGTGTATATAAAATTGTTCTTAACTCTCATTATTAGAAATCATATGAAAAAATAGTAATAGAAGTACAAAATACAAAAATATGGGGTGGAAATAATATTAATGGAGTGTAAATGTGATTTCTGAAAGCACTATTATTCTTCTTGTTTATTTTGGCCGGCAGACACGGGGATTTATAGGATTAATATCAATGGGTTGGTGGGATTTTTTTATGTGTGTGGCCATATGGTGAGAGAAAAGAGGGGGTAGTGGATTTTTTTTTTTTTTTTTTTTTTTTTTTTGTGAGTGTGTGTATGCGGCTCCCACATACCTTCCCTCCACGCACCTGTTTCACACACATCTGCCTGATCCACACACACACACACACACACACACACCTACACAACTACCTTCCCTCACAATCCTATCTCCCGCACACACCTGCCTCACCCCCTATACACACACACACACACACACACACACACACACACAACTACCTTCCCTCACAATCCTATCTCCCGCACACACCTGCCTCACCCCCTATACACACACACACACACACACACACACACACACACACACCTGTCTCCCCCACACCTACAAAACTACCTTCCTTCACAATCCCATCTCCCGCACACACCTGCCTCACCCCCTACACAAACACCACACACACACACACACACACACACACACATGCACACACAACCAAACTCCCCATACACACACACCAACAGCCCCTTCCTCCCCCATACACCTTTCAAACCCAACTAACTCCCGTTCAACACAAAACATAAGAGTGCAACGCAACACTACGCAGCGCAATACAGTAGTCAGCGCATTTCGGGGCCCAATGAACGCTGAACTACCAAGGGGTGACTGGGGCGTAAATCAGCTTGTTACGCGGTCGTTTTCGCCCTTATGGTAGTCTGGCTCGCGATGGGAAGAGAGAAGTAGGATCAGAATGGCAGCGTTTGTATGGGGTTAAATTGGCCGACCTCTTTTGCGTTGTGTGTGTGTGTGTGTGTGTGTGTGTGTGTGTGTGTGTGTGTGTGTGTGTGTGTGTGTGTGTGTGTGTGTGAGAGAGAGAGAGAGAGAGAGGGAGGGAGAGAGAAAGAGAGAGAAAGAGAGGTATTTGTGCTACGCCTGCCGCATACATGCAATTCATTATCATGGATCTTCTCTGACATTAATTTAGTTACGGCGATAAACAGTAACCAAACAAGCTCTCTCTCTCTCTCTCTCTCTCTCTCTCTCTCTCTCTCTCTCTCTCACACACACACACACACACACACAAAATATACACGCCTCAAAAAATAGCAGCACTCATTAAAACCCACATACACACGCTATATAAACACACGCACACCAACTCTCTCTCTCTCTCTCTCTCTCACACACACACACACACACACACACACACACACACACACAAAATATACACGCCTCACAAAAAATAGCAGCACTCATTAAAACCCACATACACACGCTATATAAACACACGCACACCAACTCTCTCTCTCTCTCTCTCTCTCTCTCTCTCTCTCTCTCTCACACACACACACACACACACACACACACACACACACACACACACACACACACACACACACACACGAACACACACACGCACCCACACACACAGGAGGGCCCTACAGCGTGCCACTTACAGCTCTCATCCAGGTAGTGTTTGGAATCATGGGGCCAATTAGAGCGGTGGATGAACGTCACTGAGTAGGAACAGGGGAGGTGTGGGGAGGGAAGTGGGGTGTGGGGAGGGACAGGGGGGGTGTGGGGAGGGACGGGAGGGTGTGGGGAGGGACGGGGGGGTGTGGGGAGTGACGGGGGGGGTGTGGGGAGGGACAGGGCGACACAAACTAATAATAACCACAATTTATCTTTATTTATTTATTCATTTATGTTCTACGGATCCAAACACATCCATTTTCCATCCTTACTCTTTAGGAATTTTTTTTATTTTCGTTGACGCCTTTATTTGAACTGTTTTTTTTATTATTTTATTGTTTTATTTATTTATTTACAGTCCAATTATTGCCTGATAGGAGTGAGTGGCAGGGCGTCCGAAGCAACTGATATCCGCAAAATTGGGGATATTTTTATTTTGAATGTTTTCGCGCGGATGACACAAATACTTCTTTTTTTTTTCTGTCTGTATTTTTCGGGATTTCTCTCTCTCTCTCTCTCTCTCTCTCTCTCTCTCTCTCTCATTCCCACTTTCTGAACGTGTCCTTTTTTTAATATGCGTGAACTCTAGTCTGATCGTGTTTTTGAGAGAGAGAGAGAGAGAGAGAGAGAGAGAGAGAGAGAGAGAGAGAGAGAGAGAGAGAGAGAGAATAAAAAAAAGACAGACAGAAAATTAAGGATATTTACCCAATTCTGACTATATCACCCCCCAAAAAAAAACATCACTTCTTTTTTTAACAGTCTATCTGAACATCTATCATTCTTTTTAAATTCTGCCTCAAACTCAGCATCACTGTCTCTCATGCATAATAATCATGGAAATTATTGGTGGACCTTATTAGTATTATTATCAAATTATCAATATTTACTTTCTACCATTTACACTTTATTGGGGTGTTTTTATTTCCTGTTTTTTTTCGTATTTTGCTTTATTTTTGCTTTTACATATACGGTATTATACATTATTTATTTTCTTTGTTAATATGGTCCATTTGTAGGGGTGGGTACAATTCTGATACCCATGAAGTAGGATATTCATTAAATAATCTGCAATATTTTGTTTCAGTGTATATTTTATCGTTATTATTATTATTATTATTATTATTATTATTATTATTATTATTTTTAGTAGCAGTAGTAGTAGTAGTAGAATATATATTATTTTTATTAGTACTATTATTATTATTATTATTATTATTACTATTTGTGACATGCATTAATTTTTTATCACAACATTAACAAGCTCCATTACTGATACCATGATTTTAATTACCTCATTAATGTCACTAGAGGTCATTTTCTCCCCCACCCCCATTATATAATTATTTTTATATCCCATTCACACTCCTAAACTCTATACTTTCCTTTAAATAAGAGTTCCATATTTCTTCCTTTATCTTTCCTTAAACCAATATTTCTCCTTCCTCTTCGCCTCTCTCCCTCCCTCCCCCTCCCATCCACTCCTCCCTCCCCCTTCTCCCTCCCTCTCCCCCTCCCTCGTCTCAACGTTAAGCAGAAGCCAGAATCAGTAAATTAAATCTCTCTCTCTCTCTCTCTCTCTCTCTCTCTCTCTCTCTCTCTCTCTCACACACACACACGAAATGTCTTAGGAAATATTGCTAACGTAATAAATTTTTCTCTTCCCCTCACTATTAATCTGTCCTTTTAACTCTAACACAAAGCTAATTAGGCAATACTCTATCTATCAATCTATCTATCTGTCTATCTATCTACCTACATGTCTATCTATCCATCTATCTACACATGTCTATCTATCTATCTATCGACATGTCTATCTATCTGTCAACATACATGTCTATCTATCTATGTCTATTTATTTATCTATCTAATTACATATGTCTATCTACCAATCTACCTACCTACATAAGTTTATATATTTATCTATCTACCTATCTATGAGTGTCTATCTACCTATATACCAACCTATCTATCTATCTATCTACCTATCTATCTATCTCTAGAGCAAATTAAATCCACAATGTACCCCTGATTACCTGCATTTATGCATGGTGTGTGTGTGTGTGTGTGTGTGTGTGTGTGTGTGTGTGTGTGTGTGTGTGTGTGTGTGTGTGTGTGTGTGTGTGTGTGTGTGTGTGTGTGTGTGTGTGTGTGTGTGTGTGTGTGTGTAGCCTGATATTGCAAGCTCCTGTCTCCATTAAACCACACCACCACCACTGCAACAACCACACTATTGCATGGATGAATTGAACGCCCCTAACACCTCTTCCTAAGCGATTTATTCTGCATATTACACGTTATTACAATTTTCCGAGCTTCATAAATCCTTCTTATATCACCATACTCTGCCTAAATGATGAACAAAAGGATATTAACCAGCCATATCCAAAAATAAATCGATAAGGAAGAGGTGTTAGGGAGCTTCTACAACCGACGAGAATACGAACTTAAGTCCTGACCAGCGAGTGAAAGAGAGAGAGAGAGAGAGAGAGAGAGAGAGAGAGGATTCACAAGCTCACAATCCTTTCGTTTTCATAACAAGTAATTTTTTTCCCTTATTCTCAACCTTCCTTCCTTCCATCCCCTTATTCTCAACTCTCCTTCCTTCCTTCCTTCCATCCCCTTATTCTCAACTCTCCTTCCTTCCTTCCTTCCTTCCCCTTATTCTCAACCCTCCTTCCTTCCTTCCTTGCATATATCACCTAACTCGTCTCGCGAAGGTAGAGGAAGGAAGGGCTTGTCAAAGAAGGAAGTCTGAAGGAGCGAGGCAGCAAAGGTTATTCTCCCGTGATCTTAGAAGGAGGGGGGAATGATCTTAGAAGGAAGGGGTGAGCTTAGAAGGAGGGGGGTGAGCTTAGAAGGAGGGGGGGTGATCTGAGAAGGAGGGGGGGGACTGAGGTGGAGAGAGCATCTTAGAAGATCTTGGAGGAGTTATATTACAGAGGTGAA
>NC_137051.1:3245000-3282500 GCF_032717465.1 Coenobita brevimanus
AGAAAAAATTAGAGTGGTCGCCAGGCATGATTAAAACACACACACACACACACACACACACACACACACACACACACACACACACACACGCACACACACACACACACACACACAAGTTTATGGTTCTTGTTATGTACGTTTCCTGTCGGCCTTGCTCCCCTCCTCAAAAAATCATAAACACGCCCGATAAATTTCATATTCCTGAAATGCACGGCCGTCCCGGGAGCACAAAAGTAGGTCAGGATTCTTGTGGTAAAATATTATTCCCCGTGAAACTGTTCCGCTAATTAAGTCTTTGGCCTTGTGTGTGTGTGTGTGTGTGTGTGTGTGTGTGTGTGTGTGTGTGTGTGTGTGTGTGTGTGTGTGTGTGTGTGTGTGTGTGTGTGTGTGTGTGTGTGAGAGAGAGACAGACAGAGACAGACAAAGAATTCTATACAGCACAGGGAAAAACTCATGAAAAAATTTCCCAAAGAAACATAACAAAAAACTAGATACTACAACACTGATATATTTATAATGTGTGTATATAGACAGATAGATAGATATAGATAGATAGATAGATAGACAGATAGGTAAAATCCCCCGGAAAAGCTCTATATGAACTAGTGAACTGGCAAAGCAGAGACAGGGATCGTTATAGGATTGGAGGGTCAGCGTCACTTTTAGTTTCTATCACTGGAAAAAATATTGCCGGGGAAAAATGAAAAAAATAATGGTATATGGACGGAGGCATGGATGGAGGGTGATATTTACTCAGGTTGTTTTTGTTATTGTTAATGTTATTATCATTATTAGTAATGTTGTTGTTGTTACTAATATTATTATTATTATTATTATCATCTATTATTATTATTATTATTATTATTATTATTATTATTATCTATTATTATTATTATCATTATTATTATAGTTTCTGTCCTTTTTTTCTTCTTGTCAACATCATCATCATCATCACCATCATCATCATCATCATCATCACCGTCACCACCACCAACAACAACAACAACAGCAGCAGCAGTACTATTATTATTCACATAACTATTATTATTTAATAATTTATTAATAAATTTATTATTTACATCTTCTTGTATGTGTAAGTGGGGGTTTCCACCATTTACTCACTTGATGTAGCGCTACCTTTAACTGACTTTACACCAAATGACGAGCCAAATGGTTCCCCGTAGCCAGTGAAGCCATTTACTACGCTGGGTGGTAACCATACAACCACACACCCGGGCAATATCTCACGTGTTCTGGGGACGGCTTTATCAAGGTTATCAGTATCTACCCCACATCATTTATTCACTTCGTACTCCCACTGCCACACCCACGCCCACACCAGCAGACTGAGCCGTGAGTTGCAAGTGCAGCGCTATTTCCAGACCATCCTGTAATTTTTACCTATCAGTGAGGAAAATAATATTGAAAAAGGACAAAATTCTCGACCAATTTAAAGTGAATGGAGTATAGAATAATTTTAATGCATACAGGTGAGCGCCCCCACCTGCCTGCGGGCGACCCCACTTAATTGCATTTTTCACACCTTGTTATTAAAGCCTCAGGTGCACACTTTATTTCACGTTTATTAACTGATACTACTACTACTACTACTACTACTACTACCACACTACCATTACTATTATTTTTCTTTATCAATATTATCCTTATTTTCATTTTCCGTGATAAATACAAAGGTGTACAGTCGCGAACAAGAACATGGCTGCACTCGTTAACCGAACAATTATGAACCTCTCACATAACACTCTGAAAAATACTGTTATCTCCAAGTATCACAACACGGAGTATCAAAAGTCTTCGCTCACCGTCCCGTAAATTACCGTGAGGGGGTGGATCGTGAATTATGTCCACAACTGTACATTTTTTATTGTCCCCCATAAATTTCTCTCTCTCTCTCAATGCGTCACCCCAAACTTCACCTCTACCAACCCACCACGCGAAACCCCGCCTCCAAAAAAATAATAATAATAATCTGTTTTCATTTCTCACCCCCAGATTCAAACGCCTCACTCCCCCCTTCCTCAATCACCCCCTCCCCTCCCCCTACCCTCTCTCCTCTCCCCCAGCCCCCCCTTCCCCTCCAAGTCCGCGAAAATGTTGGAAAGGTTGAAGGGGCGAGAGGCTGCCAGAGCGGAATGGAAAAAATGAGAGTGAAAAGCCGAGGGATGTAAAGGGGAAAAAAAATGGAGAGTGGAATGAAGTTGGGGAGGGAGGAGGAGGGGGAGAAGAGGGGAGGGAAGGGGGTGAGAGAGAGAGGGGGAGGGAGGGGAGTGGGAGAGGGGGGAGAGAGAGGGGAGGTCAGAACGGTGAATAGACTGATGGGAAAAATGCAAAAGGAATTGAAAACTGTAATGAAGAGATGACGTGTGAGATGGGGGCATATGTGGAAGTGGAAAAAAAATGGGGGAGGGTGGAAATGGAGCTGGGGTGGTGGAGAGCTGGGGTGACAAGGCGGAGTGGAAAAATATGATTAGAACTACATCTGCTGTCAAAACGATAGAGCCAGGCGCCATGTTCACCCCTCACCCCAGTCCTCTCCTCCCCTCCCCTCACCCCTGTTTTCTCTTTCCCCTCTCCTCACCCCAGTCCTCTCCTCCCCTCTCCTTACCCCTCATCCCCTCCTCTCTTTCCCTCCCCTTACCCTTCACCCCTCTGCTCCTCCCTTTCCCTCCCCTCACCCCTTTCCTTCTCTTTTCCTCTCCCCTTGTCCTTTTTCTATTTATCTTTTCCTCCCTCACCCCTTTCCTTCTCTCTTCCCGTCCCCCTCACCCCTCATCTCTCCCTTACCTGTTCTTTTTTCCCTCTACCCTCCCCTCTACCTCACGCATCATTATCCCTCCCTCTCTCCCCCTACGCCCCTCCCCTCCCTCAGACCTCCTTATCCTCCCCTCCGTTTCTCTCCCCTTCCCTCTCCCTTCCCCTTCTCTCCTCTCTCCCCCCTGGTCTCTTTCCCTGCACCTACCCTCTCCTCTACCCCCTGCTCTCTTCCCTTACCCGCCTTTCCCTCGGTTCTCCATTCCCCTCCAACTCCCCCTCCCCCCCCTCTCTCTCTCTCTCTCTTTCAATCCTCCGGTCACTGTCCTCCTCTACCCTTCTCCAATTTCAATCCGTCACCCTCTTGCTCCCCGCCCTATCTTTCCTCCTCCCCTCCTCTCTCTTCCCCTCCTCCCACTTACCTGTAGCACCTCCTCTCTCCCATCCTCTTCCCTTTATTCCCCCTCTTCCCTCCTCTTTCTCCCCTCCACCCCCTCCTCTTGTTAACCATGTAGTTCTTCCCCTTCACCTACCTCCATTATTCAGCCCACCCTCTCTCTCCCCCTCCCCCTTCTTCCACCTCCCCTCCCCCTCCCCTTTCCCTGCATCCCCCTCTCCCCTTCCACTACTACCCTTCCTCCCCCTTCTCTCACCTCTAACCTCCCGTCACTACCCCATCCCCCCCCAACCCGACTTTCCTTTCACTTCCTCTACCCACTAGCCCCAACTATAATAATAATAATAATAATAATAATAACAATAATAATAATAAATAATAATCTTCTAATTTTCACGACAGCAAGAAAAATATAATAAAGGAACATAATAAAGTAGGTAATAAGGGTAGATATATAACCTCCGCTCCTAGACAATCGAAGTTGAAAAAATTACTCTCGAATGACAGGTGTAAAGCAAAGGATTTCTCTTCTTTTCTGATCTTTTCCTTCCTTCCTTCCTTCCTTCTTTCCTTACTTCCTTCCTTCCTCCCTTCCTCTCTTTCCTTCCTTGCTTTCTTTCTTGCTCTCCTTCTTTCTTTTCACCTGAGGCCATCTTTAATAAAGGTGAGAGGTGTGAGGTGAGGGGGAAGGCTAGAGGCGTTCTTGTTAATGAGGTAATTTGCTGCTTAATTACAGGGTCAAGGTGACAGGCTGAGTGACACGGAAATGGAGAGACCTTTTCTTGTCTCACGCACAACTCACCCCCTTCAAAATAAAAATAAATAAGAAAATAATAATAATAAGCAAATAATAATAATAATAATAATAATAATAATATACTCTTGAATCTTCTCGTCAGTGTAATTATGACACAAATGTATAATTAAAGAAGAGAAAAAAGAAAACGTAGATTTACCCAGTGCATCATTTTCTTTATGGATCGTCCACTTAACTTTATTTTCGAGTGTAAAAAGTTAGTAAAGTATGTTTGTCCGTATGTCTGTTCTGTCTTGTCATTAATCAGTTTGGAGGAAGTTTGTGTGTGTGTGTGTGTGTGTGTGTGTGTGTGTGTGTTTTGACCCCAAACCCTTGCATATTGTATAGGCACTGATACGAGGGGGAGAGAGAGAGAGAGAAGGGGGGGGGGATGGAGACAGAGACACAGAGAGACAAATGTGGAAGCGATATGAGAGGAGAAGTTTTATAGATTCCTGGAGAGAGAGAGAGAGAGGGAGAGAGAGAGAGAGAGAGAGAGAGAGAGAGAGAGAGAGAGAGAGATGAAAGTGGGCAGACATTCGCAAAACGATCAGATAAGAGAGAGACGAATGAATATTGAAATTTCTCGACATACGATATATTAGTCTCGGGATGCGATGTGTGGTGAATAGTGATGAAAAGTGTGGTGTGGTGTGGTGTGGTGAAGGGATGTGGTGAAATGTGATGAGTGGTGGAGTGTAGCATGATCAAGAGATGTGGTGTGGTGTGGTGTGGTGAAGGGATGTGGTGAAATGGGATGAGTGGTGGAGTGTAGCATGATCAAGAGATGTGGTGTGGTGTGGTGAAGGGATGTGGTGAAATGGGATGAGTGGTGGAGAGTAGCATGATCAAGAGATGTGGTGTGGTATGTTGTGGTGAAGGTAAGAGCATAGCATTCTACGTAAACATGAAACAGTCTCTCCTAATTCTTCAGTACAATATCTCCTACTCTCTTCACGTATATGCTGTGGTGGTGGTGAAAACGGAGGGCGCACTTACTCTTGTTACCCGTCCCCGCCACGAAGGGACTAGGGGACGGGTATTGTTTTCACTCGGTTTGTCTGTCTGTTTGTTTCTCTGTCTGTCTGTAAACAACTTAGCTACGAGGCAGGTAATGTGGGTAAACAATATCAAGGTGACAGACAGACAGACAGACAGACAGACACACACACACACACACACACACACACACACACACACACACACACACACACACACACACACACACACAAGAGGACAGCAAGACAGATACGTAGACAGATAGACAGACAGATAGACTGACACAATGACTGGTTGAATGATAGACGGAGAGACAGACAAGCAGACAGAAATACAGACACACAGACATAGAGAGAGAGAGAGAGAGAGAGAGTTAGTGGCCGCAGGAAGTGTGAGTTAAAAGGACAGAAATGGTGTGAGGTGTGATGAGTTTTGTGTGTGTGTGTGTGTGTGTGTGTGTGTGTGTGTGTGTGTGTGTGTGTGTGTGTGTGTGTGTGTGTGTGTGAGAGAGAGAGAGGAGGGGGGAGGGAGGTGATATAACAGGAAATGAGAGAGGAGATTCAAAGTGAGGAAATCTGAGAGGAATATAGAAAGAAGCACTGAGACAGACAGACAGAAAGACAGACAGACAGACAGACAGAGAGACAGGTGACTTGTAGAAAAGGAAAGTTTGACAGGAAATGAGAGAGAGAAAGAGAGAGAGAGAGAGTTATGAGGACAGAGGAAATGGGTTAAATGGACAGAAATGCTGTAAGGCGTGATGAGTTCTGAGTGTGTGTGTGTGTGAGAGAGAGAGAGAGAGAGAGAGAGAGAGAGAGGTGGATGGATAGCGAGGGTAAATAGAAGAGACAGAGTGGCTAAGACAGAGGAAGAGAGGTAGAGAGACTAGAGGAAGAGAGAGAGAGAGAGAGAGAGAGACGGTCACCATCGCCCGTCAGTCGGCCTCGCATCGTGGTAGGGAACACACCCCTCTCTCACTATCTCTCGCTCGCTCACTCGCTCACATCCGCCACGGTCACGATCTCTCATACAAACCCCCCAAACTTCTCTCTCTCACACAAACTCCCTCGATAAATGAAAATAATAATTAAATACGCCATAAAGAATAATAACTAGACAATAACGGAACCATAATGAAAATGTAAATAGTGATAATATTATTTTGTGTGAGAATTAAAACTTACTACGTTTTCTTTACGTTCTCAGTGAAGGGAAAACTCTTGTATTTTTTTCCTACTGACCTCCAGACGGTTTTTCTCAACTGGCAGTGAGTCCTCGGCGCATGAGAGTGTTAATACCGTCAGCACAAATAGCAGTGATGGATACTTTATGAATGGTAAAAAGGAACACATGAACCTGATCAAAAAAGGTAAAAATTACTCAAAATCAAGAAGATATATGATTTTTCGAGTGGAAAAGATTATAACTCATAGCTGCAGTTTATTAAGGTGAGTAGTATTGTCGCCGTTCTTGTAGTTATTATTATTATTATTATTATTTTTATTACATTTTCTTAACGTTTCCATATCACCTAAAAATTGTGCCAACCCATTCACTCCGAAGACTCCTATATTCTACTCCTGCTACCTCCAGACGATTTTTCTCAGGAGAGAAAGAGAGAGAGAGAGAGACAGAGAGACGAGGAAAAGCTAAGTAAAATCGTCTAGAGAGAGAACGAATAACAAAAAAAAAAAGTCCACGGGCTGAAAGAGTTAAGGGTGATTTTTCTTTTTTTCTTTTTTTTTGATGGATGTTGCTGATGTGAAAAAATGTTAGGATCGATGTGGCGGGAACTGTTAATTAAATCTGATAATGTGGCTGCAAATTGTACTGATATGAGAGAGAGAGAGAGAGAGAGAGAGAGAGAGAATAACTGGATTAATGCTACCCAGCCTATTTATAAGACAAGGTTTGAATGGCGATCATACTGATAGATAATTCCCATACATTAAATAGATAGATAGATAGATGGAGATAAAAAGATAGGCAGACAGACAGACAGGCACAGATACAGAGAGATAGACAGACAGATAGAAAGGTAGATAGATAGACAGATAGACAAATATATAGCTACTGATATCAACACTACCTTTCCCTTCCCTGGTATCCACAAACATCATCATTTAAGCGATTTTTTCTTATATAGTCATGATTTTTTTTTTCAATGGGAGCTGTTGAATATTTTACCGAGAGTTATTCATTAGATTTAACAACACGGCTTGTGAAAGAGATAAGCGCTATCTCCCCAGTCTATCTCTCTTATCTCTCTCTCTGGCCTCATCTGTAGCTTGGAGTTTTAAAAGGATGTGCATTCATGATTATTCACTCTAATGACATGAATGGACTCTGTTATTTCCTGTCTATTCCTCTATCTATCGTACCCATCCTTCTATCTATCGTATACATCTTTCTATTTATCGTGTTCATCCTTCTATCTATCGTATTCACGCTTCTATCTATCGTACCCATCCTTCTGTCTATCGTGTTCATCCTTCTGTCTATCGTATTCATCTTTCTGTCTATCGTATTCATCCTTCTATCTATTGTGTTCATCCTTCTATCTATCGTATTCATCCTTCTATCTATCGTATTCATCCTTCTATCTATCGTGTTCATCCTTCTATCTATCGTATTCATCCTTCTATCTATCGTTTTCTTCTTATATACTCTTTTTATCTATCTGAACCGAGTCTGTCTATCCATCCTATTGTCTTTCTATATATTCTGTTATCTATCTATCCATTCCATCCTTCTATCCATCTTCCTATCCTTCCGTCTCTAGTGCCATCCTTCCTCCAATGCTTTCATCCTTTATGCTCTTCATCACTATCCCTCCACCTAGCTATCCTTCTATCTGTCTATCCATCTATCTATCCACTCATTTCGCCTTTCTATCCATCTATCTGTCCATCCACCCTTCCATCTCTGGCTTCTATTTTAATGCATCTATCATCCAGGCAGTCTATCCTTCTATTCCTCCATCTATCCTTTCATCTATACTTCCACTTATTTTTCCATCTTTCTATCCATACGTGCTTATATCACTATCCTTTTTCTGTTAAGCCATCCTTCCATCTAGCCCTCATTTCATCACCTTGCCATTCATCCATCCCTCTATCCACTCATCCATCCACTTCTCCATCAGTCTGTTTATCTATTTTTATCCTATCCAGCTGTCTATCCATCCTTCCATTTATCCGGCTATCTATTTCTCATCATATCTATCTATCTATCCTTCCACCTCTTCTATTTATCTGGCCATCTATTCCTCACCCTATCCATATGTTATCCTTCGAACTCCCCTTCTATCCATCTTCTCATCCTTCCGTTATTCCCTTTTATCCGATCTTCCATCCGTTCCTCTATCCTGCCTTTTCTCCTTCTATCCACCCTTCATCTTTTTCTCCTTTCTTCTTTCCTTCTATTCCCTTTTATTCTCCTTTCTCGTTCTCTCCCGTCTTCCTATCCTTCCATATCTCCTCTCTCCTCCTCCTATCCTTCCATCCTTTCATCTCCATTCTACCCGTCCATCTCTCCTTGCATTCCCCTTTCCTCTCCATCCATCTCTCCCTTATTCCCATCCTTCCATCATTCCTTCTCTCCCCTCTTCCTATCCTTCCACCTCTCCCCCTATCCCACCTCCTTCCACCAAGCTCATCCATGTAATCCACCTGCAGTCCACCTGTAATCCCCATAAATCAGCCAGGGAAAGATTAAATCACCCACCAGGAGCCACAAATCCTCTCCACTGAGTTACTGAATAAAATCGTCTGGTAGAAATAACGGAATACATGCGTCACAATCCTATACTCTTTTCACCTCAACTTGGCCCAGATTTTCGTCCGTCTTCAGCTTATTTCTGGCAGAACAAGACATGAAACTGAAGGAAAAATATATATATATATATAAAAATTCAGAAATATTACCCCTCTTGGAAATATTACTAGACATAATTCTGTTAAAGGAAATACGTGGCTGTGACCTGATTAATACGTGTCTGGGTGGAAAGGTGTTCATTTTACTCTACCTTGGCCTTAAATTGCCCTCTGTCTCGTCTTGAACGCTTACCTGTAACAGAAGATTAATACGAGACCACGGAGATAGTCACGAAGAAGTGCTACCGTATGGGAAGGATGTAGAGCAGTAGGCTTTCTTTTTTTTCTTCTTCTTTTTTTTTGTTGCTACTAAGCTTTGTGAAATACGTTAAAATAGGAAAAAATCTGGGCCAAGTTAAAGTGAAAAAGGTATAGAATTTCAGTCAATTTTACAATCTGAGATGGAGGGAGAAATGGGAATTGGATATGGGGGCAGTTTTGGTGAGAGAAATATGCTGCTTTGATGAACTTAATTAATTATCTGATTGTAATTACTACGTTATTATTATTATTATTATTATTATTAGTTTTTTATCATCATTACAGCCTTTTATCATCATCATCATCATTAGCTGTTTTTTCTGCATCATCATCAGCATCATCACCAGTATCATCATCAATCATCATATTTCTTCATCATCACATTTATCATCATCATTTTCATTTCTCTCCTTATTACCATTTTCGTTGTCTTCATCATCATCATCATCATCATTTTCTTCCTCATCATCATTTTCACTGTCTTCATCATCACCATCATTAATATCATTTTCTTCCTCATCACCATTTTCGTTGCCTTCATCGTCATACAAACCTTCTATTGCATTACTACAAGGGACGGAAGCGAATAGTCACCCGATATAAAAGATGAACAACCACCTAAGTGTTCAGTAGTGTACTAATTTGCGTGAGTGTGTGTGTGTGTGTGTGTGTGTGTGTGTGTGTGTGTGTGTGTGTGTGTGTGTGTTACAACAGACGACAAACTCCGGCCTGAAAAACAAACTTACAACCCTAACCCAAACATCTTAACACCTAAATCACTTAACAGAGATGAACGCGCTTTGGCCCCAAGAAAATCGGCTTACCTTTTTCTTAATTAACTCACCTTCTACGTAACACCTTCAAGATTTACAACGTCTTAGGAGGAGGAATATTTAGTCTTAAGCCAGTCTCCGAAGAACTAAGTGGCTTTGTAATTTATGCACGGGTTTGTGGGTTCCAGCTGAGTGGCTTTATAAATGGTGATGCTGTTTCTTAGGTGACTTTATTTCTTGGATTAATTTTTGCTTTACTCTTTTTTTTTGGGACTCACTTTGTTTTATTGCTTAGATTTCCCGTGCTTTATTATTTCCTAGATTCAGTTGCTTTACTTCATATATTCATTGTTTATTGTATTCATTGCACTTTACTCTGTTTCTCTGCTTTTTTTTAAATTTACTCTATATCTTTTATTTATTTTGATTTCATTTATTTTGCTTTACTCTTTAATTCTTAGAGTCATTTTTTACTCCGTCTTAGATATAGTTTCCTTTGCTCTTTATTTTTTTTTATTTCACTCTTTATTTCTTAGATTTAGTTTGCTTTTCTTTTTCTTTATTTTGCTTTACTCTTTATTTCTTAGATTTAGTTTGCTTTTCTCTTTATTTCTTAGGTTTAGTTTGCTTTATTTCTTAGATTTATTTTGCTTTCCCTTTCATTTCTTGGATTTATATTTCTTGTTACGTCCCATGCAATATTTTTTTCTTATCTGTTCTTATACCACATTCCTTTACTTGTCCTCTCTCTCTCTCTCTCTCTCTCTCTCTCTCCCCTTCTCCCCTTTCTTTTAACAGATTTTCTTCCCTCCTTCCTTTCCTCCTTCCTCCTCCTCGAATCTCTCTTCCTTCATTTTCTTCTTCCATTCTCCCACCCCTCCTCCTCTCTTTCTCTCTCTCCTTCTCCATGTCCTTTCCTTATACTTATTTCCTCTCTTCTCTCTTCTCTTCCTCCCTCCCTCTCTTTCTCTCTTCCTTCTTCATTTCCCTCTCTCACACTCCTCTTTACATATACAATACTTCAAACCTGACATGACAAATTCAGTGAAGCATAAAGTGAATCTGACTAAAACTTTTTCTTTTTCCTCCATTCCCTCTTTCCTCCATTTTTATCTCCCTCCCATCTTCATCTTTCTCTCTCACACTCTCCTCCTCTAGAGACATACGATTTGATAGAGAAAGTGAAATGCTGAGTGACGTTACCTTTAACTTCTCTCTCTCTCTCTCCGCCACCACTAGGAACATACGATTTGAGAGAGTAAGTGAAACGTGGAGTGACAGATCCTAAGACTTCTTCAAGGCAGTAACTGGAACCTGGAGTGGCGTATCCCAAGACTTTTTTAATATTCTGCACGGCTGCTCGTCCAGCTTATTAGGTATTCGGAATCCAATTTTTTTTTTTTCTTTCTCGCTCGAAATTTGTTCATTTTTTCTGGCCAAGAAGATTATGAGGAATTTTTTGCGCTTTTTTGTATTTCGTTAACCTTCATCTTGAGATACGTTGTCCATATTTTTTTCTCCTCCGATTTTTTTTTTTTTTCTGCCTTTTTTTTTATAGTCTTTTTTTTCAGTTAATTTTTCCTTCAGCTTCACCTTCAGATGTGGTATTACTATTATTAACTTTTCTTCATATGCCACACTTTTCCAAAAATATAAATCTATTGTTTTTTTTTTCTATTAATTAGCTGTGTTATTTGCATATATTATCGCTTGGATAATTACTGTGTCATGCAGTCCGCTGTCTGGTTCGCTAATGAGTCGGCCAATTGTTACATCAGTCATTTTATCATTCGTCTCGTTTACCAACATTTTATTATTATTATTATTATTATTATTATTATTATTATTATTATCATTATTATTGTTGTTGTTGTTACTACTACTACTACTACTACTACTACTGTTGTTGTTGTTGTCTTCATTATTATTATTATTATTATTATTATTATTATTATTATTATTATTATCATTATTATTATTATTATTATTATTATTATTATCATTATCATTATTATTATTACTATTATTATGGCATTTCTTAACACAGTCCACGCTATAATCCTGTCGACGGCAAAATTATAAGTGCAAGACGCCTGCCAAAACAATATTAAAAACAAAAATAATTCACCATACGCCACAAATAATTTCAAGGTCTTTACCACACTGCACCAAAAAATATATATATATAAACACAGGAATTAATTAAAATTCTGTGCCCCACCCAACCCCAACCACGGGAGTCAAATGAGGCTAATTATTGTGCTATATTATTTTTGTGCCTATAATTCCGGCGGTCATACATCGCGGCGCCTGTAATTGGACGGCGAAATGAACAAAAGCTGACGTGTGGAAATTATGCGTAAATATGAAACGAGCAGCAAAAGTCTAATTGGATGGGCTTGATTACCCTGGATGACTGACACACTGGCTGACACACTGACTCACACACTGACTGACTGACACACTGGCTGACACACTGACTCACACACTGACTGACTGACACACTGGCTGACACACTGACTGACACACTGACTGACTGACACACTGGCTGACACACTGACTGACACACTGACTGGCACACTAACTGACTGGCACACTGACTGACACAATGGCTGACTGACACTCTGGCTGACTGGCACACTGGTTGACTGACACACTGGCTGACTGACAATGACACCCAGACTGAGGAACTGACACACTGAGGAACTGACTGATAAACTGACACACTTCTCAACGACCAGAGCGTCAGACTGGTTTGCTAAAAAAAAAAAAAAAAACTCTTCCTGACTAACTAACCAATTAACTAAAGCTGAGCGACTATCTAACATCCTAACTAACAAAATCTGACTGGCTGACTGACCGACTGACCGACGACTAACTGACTGACTAACTGACTGACTGACTGGCTGACTGACTGACTGACTGGCTGACTGACTGAACGAATGATTACTGTGGGAACGCATGACGATATGAAGTGAAATGTAGAATTGTTGTATTCACTCTCTCTCTCTCTCTCTCTATCTCTCTATCTATCTATCTATCTATTTATCTATCTATCTATCTATCGTTGATTTATTTATTCCGTGTGTGCGTATGTATGTATGAATATAAGCATGTGCATGTGTGTGTGTGTGTGTGTGTGTGTGTGTGTGTGTGTGTGTGTGTGTGTGTGTGTGTGTGTGTATTTACGTATGTGTATGTAGCCTATGTATTTATGTATGTATGTCTATCTCAGCTACATTTTTCCAACTGCCCTGCTGCAGAATCGAACTCGCGTCCTGTCATCTCACGCTCCACCACGCTACCCATTGGACCACGCCGCCGCTAAACGATGGGCACAGCTCTACCCGACTAAAAGCCTGGTCTGGCAATTCGGTGTTTTATATGTGAGTCTCGCACCTATTTCGCGGGCCAGTGGAGACGGAGTGGAGGATGAGTGGCGAGGGGAGAGTGAGGGAAGGGGAGGGGAGAGGAGAGGAATGGGAGGGGGATTAAGAAAGAAAGGGGTGTGGAAGGGGTACTAGGAGGGGAAGGGGTGTGGGGGTGGAAGGATAAGGGATGGGGGATTAGGAGGGGAGGGGGAGAAAGGGTGTGAGTGACGGGAAATAGAAGGGGAAGATGGGGGATGAGGGAGAGGTGAGGAGGGGAGGAGTAAGGGAAGGTATGTGTGACAGGAAGGAGTGAGGGGAGAGAAAAGGGTGAGGAAAGAGAAGAGAAAGAGGGGAGGAAGGATGTGGGAGGGGATTTAGGAGGGGAGGGGAGAGGGGGAGATGTGTGTGAGGGGAATTTGCTGAAAAGGGATGGTCTGAGTGATGGGAAGGGGTGTGGAGAGGAAGGGGTGTGGAGAGGAAGGGGGCAAACGGGCGTGAAGGGGAATGAGAAGATGATGAGGGGTGAGAGAGAGAGAGAGAGAGAGAGAAAGAGAGAGAGAGAGAGTAAGCGTAGATGGGCTGAGAGAGAGAATGACTATGCAATTAGGAGACCAGGTAACAAAGTGACTGAATTACCTACTAATTAGTCTAATAACAAAGCGACAATGAGTGGATCGAGTGGATAGCCTCTCTCTCTCTCTCTCTCTCTCTCTGTATATGTATGTGTGAGTGTATATATATATATATATATATATATATATATATATATATATATATATATATATATATATATATATATATATATACCGGTATCTATCTATCTGTCTATCTCTCTATCTATCTGTCTACCTATCTGTCTACCTATCTATCTGTCTATCTATCCATATTGACCTAACCACTGACCTAATGGGCCTCATTCGTTTGCACCTGGTTCGATATCACCTGAGAGTACTGGGTCACTCGCACCTGAAGCACTAAAACCTGTATTCTCATCGGCTATGGAGACTCTCTAACATTTTTATTTAAGCGATTTATTTTGCTTATTACAGCTTACTGCCCTATTCTGTTAAAAAAAAAATAATAACTAATGTCGCCATAATCTGCATAACTAACATGCAAGGAAGGTCCCGAACACCTTTCCTTAAGCGATTTATTTTATTTATTACAATCTACTGTTCTTTTAAGAAAAAAAAAATCCTTCCACTGCCGCCACACTCTGCATAACACTAACAAAAAGCTGCTACCCAGCCATATCCAAAAATAAATCGCTAAGGAAAATACGTTAGGGAGCCTCCTTACCCAACGAGCCTTAAGTCGCGGCTGCGTAAAATTCGGTGAGAGTGATTAAGGTAGGAACGAAGTCTCCTTGGTTACTAGTCAAAATTAACCTCCAATCTGACTACACCTGGCCATCACCTGAGCTGAGTGGGGTTAGGGATGTTTTTGACGGACGAGAATAAACGCACGAGAGAGAGAGAGAGAGAGAGAGAGAGAGAGAGAGAGAGAGAGAGAGAGAGAGAGAGAGAGAGAGACGTGAGCTACAAAACAGGATATATTTGGAGACAGATTCCAACCCCATCTTCATGAGCCAACGCACTCTTTAAGCTGAAGAAAATCGTCTGGAAATAACGAGAGAAAAAGCTTATTAATAAATCTAACCATCTCACAATCCTCTAACATAACCACCTCCCTCCTCCTTCTCTAACAATCGAACTACCAAATTGCATGACCCCTCTAACAGCCTGCATGACGCCAGAGTTAACAGCCTCATTCCGCTCTAACGACCTTGCCTAACTACCTCCTCTAACTGCCCAAAAATTGAAGGTCATAACGAGAGGCTGTGATTGGTCCAGCAGGATTTACTCACAGCCAATCAGCTCTCTCGATATGGCCCAAAAATAAATCCCTCTGAGACAGGATTAAAAAATTATCAACATTATTTTTGTAATCTTCAACTTCATCTTCATGTTCTTCTTCATTATCTTCATCATCATCATCATCATCATCATCTTTGTTATCTTCATTATCTTTATCATCATCATTATTATTATCATATTTTTCATCAACATAATCATCATCATCATCATCATCACGTCTCTTTTTCCCACCCCCAGTCAGTCATTGTATATTTTTCTTTTTTTTTTTTTTGCTCTCTAAAAGAATGGTTATCATTACTTTTTTTGAGCCGCGAAGAATTATTATATTTTTTTTTTTTTTTAAACTTGAAAACAGGTCACCGGAATCAAAGGGTTAAGCTTAATTAAGTGCCAGGTGGTCACTTAACTAACTCACCTGTAATTATCAAGGAGTGTAATTAACCTCCCTCCTTGAACCCAAAATTACCTTTTTTTTTTTTCCAATACTCTAATGGTGAAAATTAATTCCTCCATGGCGAGAAAATTATCAAGTAAAAATACCCCAAAGAAAATCATTCGATATCATTCACCTTTACCTGCACTCTCTTCCGGTTTTAAAGTGGTGTTTATATTCTCTCTCTCTCTCTCTCTCTCTCTCTCTCTCTCTCTCTCTCTCTCTCTCTCTCTCTCTCTTTAATTGGTGCACCGATATAACCAAGTGGATCTACTGACTAATTACACAAACATCCCTCCACCCTTTCCATACCCCCCGAGAGGAGGATGGAGGATTATCGAAGGGCGATTTCAGTTTCCAATCTACCGGGTTCACATCTGAGCCTAGAGATGAACCTGGGGCTATAACTACAACTGCTTTCAAATCTAAACCCCATCTTTGAACCCCCCTACCCCCCTACCCACATTGTCTTTATATGTAACTAAATATGATCAAGAAAATCATTAGGTTTCGAGCACATTTAACTAGAAAAACAATGATCTGTTCTATTTTACTGGGCTGGAATTGAACTCATCATTTTATTACATTTTAGGAGACCAGAGAAAAAATCTATGACATTTACTGGACTATCAAATCCTCATTTTTCAGTACTTAGCCCCCCCCCCCCGAAAAGAATTTAAAAAAAATATTGCACTTACTCAGACCCCTTCCCCCCCCCCGAAAAAATAAATCTTTCTCTAATATTTCCCTGGATCTAATACCTTCACAATCTATGTTTCTTACATTTCCGACTTTCCGCACGTCGAGAGAGAGAGAGAGAGAGAGAGAGAGAGAGAGTCGTAAAAGAAAACTCTCCTCTTGAATGGAGAGTTTACTGCTATGGGAGATGTCACTTAAGATGGCTAAGATACGGGAGGAGGACTCTTAAGTGAGAGAGAGAGAGAGAGAGAGAGAGAGAGAGAGAGAGAGAGAGAGAGAAAGTCAGTATTTTCTCTATAACTACAAGACAAATAAAAAAGAAAAGTATTTATTAAGAAAAAGGGGGGAAAATAATAATGTAACCATAACCGAGGAAAGATATCAGAGAATTATTATTATTTTTATTATTATTATTATTATTATTATTATTACAAGACTGAGAATTTGTATCGCTATTCTTCACTTGTTATCGCCCTATTTTCTCTCTTTCATCGCATATTGTTTACTTTGGATTCGGAGATATGTTTTACGCATTTCTCATATTTTCTGCTGTTGTTAATACGGGTAATTTCGAATACAGATAGATAGATAGACAGACAGATACAGATAGCTGGAGAGATACATGGATATAAATAGATGGATGGATAGATGGACAGACAGATAAAAATAGATGGATAGATAGATATAAAAAGATGGATAGATAGACAGATATAAAAAGATTGACAGATAGACAGATATAAAAAGATTGACAGATAGATAGATATAAGCAGATGGATGGAAAGATAGATATAAAAAGATGGATAGATGGATAGATAGCTAAATAGACAGATTACAGAAGTGAAGAGTAAGGTGTAGGGACAAGGTGTTAGGAAGTCTTAGCGGGAGCCCATGAAGACACCTCCTCTTTTTCAGACCAATATTTTAAAAGGTCAATCAAAACGCATGATAAACTTTCACATCCGAAAAAAGAAAAAATCGCTAAAGAAAAGGTGTTAGGGAGACAAAATAAGGGCCACTGCACAGACCCCCCTTCTCACTCCGCATCGCGACTGGGGCATCCGCGCTTATTTCCGATGCCAATAACGGGCAATGCGAAGGCCGGAGTTTGTTTACAGGTGCCCCCAGAATGCAATTAAAAGACTGCCGGCAGGAAAAAACACACACACACACACACACAAACAAACAGGCGGAACACGGCGGCCATTGTAATTCATTCGGAGCGGCCACCAATTTCGTCGCTGTTTTATCGTTCATTTAAATTCAGTGAGAGATTTATTTATTTTTTTATTTTTGGGGGGGTTTAATATATTTGGCGCAACAAGTGCCTAGCCTCCAGGGCCCGACGACAGCCCCTATGATATTAAAACTGTCTACCTGAGTTTTTGTCTATCTATCTATCTATCTACTTGAATTTCTATCTATCTATCTACCTGAACTTTATCTATCTATCTATCCATCTATCTACCTGAACTTCTATCTATCTATCTACCTGAACTTTTATCTATCTATCTACCTGAACTTTTATCTATCTGTCTATCTACCTGAATTTCTATCTATCTATCTGAATTTCACAGGTAAATATTCGGCAAGTCTGTACATCTATATAGACAGATAGATAGATAGATAGACAGATAGACAGATTAACACTTAATATCCAGTACCTACCTACATGGCACTATTTGATAAGGTTAATATGCATGATAGGAGTAGACAGATAGATAAATGGACAGAGAAAGAATATCGCAAGCAGATAGATACGTAAATAGATAAAGAAAAATGCATATATCGCTTGAGAGAGAGTAACGAAGCTGAAAAGAATGAAAGCAAGTCAAGTGGAATGAAAGATGGAACAAAGGAAGTGAGCGAAAGACAAAGAATTGGACGAAGAAAAAAGGGGGAAAGGGATATGAATGAAAACAAGTGAGACAAAGGAATGAAGAGAGAGAGAGAGAGAGAGAGAGAGAGAGAGAGAGAGAGAGAGAGAGAGAGAGAGAGAGAGAGAGAGAGAGAGGGAGAGAGAGAGAGAGAGAGGTTAAAGCGAGTGTAAGTGTTTTTGTGAGAATACAGGACGGTTTGGTTGTGAAAGGAGAGAAGGAAAAAAGAAAATGAAACAAAGGCTGAGAGAGAGAGTGGGAGACAGACAGACAGACAGAGGGAGGGAAGAGGAGGAGGAGACGTCATGGCAGAGAGGCAGAAAATGTGTAGACAGACAGACAGATAGAGAGACAGATGGACAGATGGACAGATAGACAGATAGATAGACAGATTGTATCATTTTTGGGGGGGTACCTTATGGGGGTCTCTCTCCTCTGAATAAATAAATAAATAAATAAATAAATAAATAAAAACAGGTAGATAGATGCAGATAGATGGATAGAGATAGACACAGATAGATAGACTGATAGATAAATAAAATATGGTTATGGATTTGTTATATGGACGAACGATTTATAATTACCTGTACTTAATTGCACTAATTAGCTTGATGGATTAATTACATATAGTGTTAGGGAAACCGGTTTGTTATTACCAGCATTAATAGTCATTATTATTATTATTATTATTATTATTCTGTTATTTTCACTACTACCACTACTACTTTACTATTACTACTGCTGCTAGCTGTAGTAGTAGTAGTATTGGTAGTTGTAGTAGTACTATTACTGCTGCTATTAATACTAATATCACCACCACTACATCAATTCTTACATGCATAAAAAATAACACACTTCTTATACCTCTAAACGCACCACACCTCCTCTAAATACCCCCTTCCCACTCATCCATCCCCACCCTGTCCCTAACCCAACCTCCCCCACCCCACCCCACCCCACCACTAGTATCCCTAACCCCTACCACACCCCCTAAAAATACCCCTTCCTCCCTTCCCATCCTCACCCCTTCGCCTTCCACCTCCTCCACTCTCACCTCCCCCACCGCACCCCACCCTTCACATGTCACCATCCCATAACTCCGCCGTGCAATCCCCACCTCATAGCCGTACCTCACCCACCAGCTGGCTTTTTGCACGTACGGTACGGCAAAACGCACGTCACTCACAAAGCACGCGGGGAATGCTTTTAAGGTCCTGCTGTTTGTCTCCTTAGCTCTGCGGGAACTGTTTATATTGGACCGCAGTTTAGAAATATTGGACCGCTGTTTAGAAATACTGGACCGCGGTTTAGAAATACTGGACCGCGGTTTAGAAATACTGGACCGCGGTTTAGAAATACTGGACCGCGGTTTAGACATATTGGACCGCAGTTTTGAAACATTGGACCGCAGTTTAGAAATATATATTGATTTGGTTCGGTATTGGGTTGGACTAATTTTGACTGTTTGGAGAGGGTAAATCTGTTGATAGGTTTCAAAGGTGTAACTAACCCTATTCTTTTCTAACTAGCCTGACTTACTATAACTTAATCTAACCACAAAATAGCATACCCTGTCCTAACCTAACCAAACTGAATTTACTTTAACTTAACATAGAAGTGACATAACACATCCTATCCTACCCTAACTCAGCCTAACGTAACTTAACTACACATAACACAGTCTAACAGAGCCAAGTCTTGAGTGACCTAATGCACCATAACAGAATCTTAACATAAACAAGACAACTCAAACCCAAACTTCCCTACGCTAACTTTACCTAAACGTAACCCAACGCACCTTAACCTAACCCAATCTAACCCACCCTAACCTAACCTAACCCAATCTAACCCACCCTAACCTGACCTAACCCAATCTAACCCACCCTAACCTGACCTAACCCAATCTAACCCACCCTAACCTGACCTAACCCAATCTAACCCACCCTAACCCACCTTAACCAAGCCTAACCCACCCTAACCAAGCCTAACCCACCCCATCCTGACCTTACTTCACCTAACCCACTCTACCCTGACCTTACTTCAGCTAACCCACCTTAACCTAACCATTACGACCTCAAACAGCCACCCAGTCTCCACCCGAACCATCACCTGACCTAATAAAACCGTGACCTGACTCGCTACAAAGAAATGCGAGGTCAAAATGGTGGGGTAGACGGTCAACCTGGGGACATAAATATCGTTCCACATTATCGTCGAAATATTGTGAAACTTGTACGAAATATTCTGAAAAATTTGGTAGGCTACGAAGACCGCATCACTGGGTTTTCCAAATTCATTGTTCAGTGTTGCGTTATTTATGGTTCTGTAGAGATACACACACACACACACACACACACACACACACACACACACACACACACACACACACAGATAGACAGATAAGCAGACAGAGAGATAGATAGACAGATAGACAGATAAGTACACACACGGATAAATTCTTATAGATATAGATAAACACAGATAGATAGATAGATAGGTACACACATGGATAGATATTTTGACAGATATAGATAGACAGACAGATAGATATGTCCGCAGCTGTAAGATCAGGGAAATAATTTTGTCCGAAGATTTTTAAAAACTAGTCAGAAATCACTAAAGTTTCATTCTCTTTCACGCAGCTCAGTGGCAGGAAGAGGCTCCACATCCCTTCCATAGCACTTCTTCGTGACTAGCATTTTATTAGTAATCCGTGGTTCCAGCTCAGCATTTAAGATGGACATGTGGCAATTTTAGGCAAAGTCGGAGTAAAGAGAATGTAGCACTTCTTCGTGACTAGCATCATAAAACTGTTAATCCAGTGTATCAGCTCAGCATTCAAAAAGTGGCAATTTTAGGCCAAGTTAGAGTAAAGAGAGTATATAAAACCAAAAACTCAAAGAAAAAGTATCACGAAAAATATCTATACTCTTATTTACCGTGTTTTTAATTAATTTTCCTGCTTTAAAGATAAAATAAGACGACATTAGGCTCATATAACTACATTTTGATCTTAATTAGCAAGTACTATACGCTGCACGAAAGGACAGTCATACACAGTGATTTTTCTTGTGTGTGTGTGTGTGTGTGTGTGTGTGTGTGTGTGAGAGAGAGAGAGAGAGAGAGAGAGAGAGAGAGAGAGAGAGAGAGAGAGAGAGAGAGAGAGAGAGAGAGAGAGAGAGAGAGAGAGAGAGAGAGAGAACGATAAGAACCACTGCATAACATCACAATCCAAATCTATACAACCTCACGAAAATTGAATTCCTGATCAATGGCCCTTTGTATCATGCTGAAGATTTCCTGCATATATATCTCTAAATTAACACATCTATAACGTAATTATTTTTAGTAATTATATATCCTTGCTACAGACAAACGAAATTATTTATGGGACTTCTAGTAACACACGGATAAACACAAGAATATATTAATGTCCCCAGTTAATTACCCTCAGATGATTTTAATTACTTTAGGGTAGACCTCCACACGGACTACCTTTTAGCATTTTTTCAGGTGTTTTTCGCTATCATCAGGTAAGATATAATTTGTGGACCTTAATTACTGGCTTCACATAATTAGGGTGAAGGTTAAATGGACGAAGAGGAATGAAAAAGATAACTACAGAGATGAATATTTAAATGGAAAGTTAAACCTGGATCCCCGGTGGCCAGGGGGGTAGCGTGTGAGTCAGCCGGCCATTAATCGTAAGGAAATAGGTAAGGGCTCGCTAGGGGGTGGGCGTTGAAGAGTGTGCAGTGCTGTGTTCTTGCATGTTCACGCCCTGTTCACGTTCTCTTCATCACACACACACACACACACACACACACACACACACACACACACACAAATTACCGACCCACGCAGCAATCCATCACCCCCCCCCCCTCCAAGGTGGTGATTGTGAAATTTAGGACTGAGCTGAAAGGTGTGTGTGCGTGTGTGTGTGTGTGTGTGTGTGTGTGTGTGTGTGTGTGTGTGTGTGTGTGTGTGTGTGTGTGTGTGTGTGTGTGTGTGTGTGTGTGTGTGTGTGTGTGTGTGTGTGTGTGTGTTCGATCTTCTGTTCATTGTTAATCATTTGCTGTTTTGCCTATTATTTCGTTGGCATTTTTTTGTCTCGGTTGCTCATTCCTCCCTCTCTCTCTCTCTCTCTCTCTCTCTCTCTCTCTCTCTCTCTCTCTCCCTCTCTCTCTCTCTCTCTCTCTCGACAGGTAGATAAACAGACAGACACCTAGACAGACCAAGACAGGTAAATAGAGGAAAATATACCTTGAACCGCTCAGTCTTTAAGTGTTTATACTATTTTGTGTTGAAATTAAACAAAATACTGAGCATACACACACCATACTACCCCCTCAGTATTCACAGTATTTCACAGTGTTCAATAGTACTGTACAATGCTCAGCCTCGTCCATTGTTCAGAAAAGTGTTCATAATTGTTTACACCCAATGGCGGTATTGTACAGGGGCGCGATTGATGCATTGTGAGGGCTGGATAGGAGAGGAAGTGATGGGAGAAGGGACAGGGGTGTGTGTGTGTGTGTGTGTGTGTGTGTGTGTGTGTGTGTGTGTGTGTGTGTGTGTGTGTGTGTGTGTGTGTGTGTGTGTGTGTGTAAGAGACAGACAGACAGAGATGGGGGATGAAACTAAAAATTAAAGAGAGGGTGAAATGCAGTGAATGAGAAAATGGAGAGAGAGAGAGAGAGAGAGAGAGAGAGAGAGAGAGAGAGAGAATTAGGAACATGTTAAAGAGAAAATGCAAGAGAAACGAAGCTGATTACTTAGCTTGTTTTTTGTTTTGTTTTTTTGTTTTATATTACACTTTTTATTTCACTCTGACTTGGCCTAAAATTTCCATCTGTCCATCCTGAGTTGCTACCATAAATTAACGCTATGATGCTAGTCACGAAGAAGTGCTACAGATAGGATACAGAGCTATATTACTTTCACTCCGACTTGGCCTAAGCTTGCCATCTGTCTTGAATGATGAGGTGTAACAGTATTATAACATTAGAATATGATGCTAGTCACGAAGCAGTGCTAAAAAAAAACGGATGTACAGTAGAGCTTAGCGTTATCTTATTCTGGTACTGAGTTGTAAAAGGACGAAAAATCTGAGCCAAGTTGAGGTGAAAATACTATAGCAACTGGATTTTTTTTTTCCACTTAAAATACACCCTATTTTCACCCTTAACTATCTTACCTTACTATTGCACTACTACACTACTACTATTACACTACCACTACCACAACTACTACTACTAATACAACAAAAACTACTACTACTACCACCATTACTATTACAACTACTACTACTACTAATACCACCATTACTTTTACCACTACTACTACTACCACAACTACAACCACTACCACTACTGCTACAACAACTACTATCATTACTATTATCACCACCACTACTACTACTACAATTACAACTATTACTACTATCATCTACTTTAACCTCAACTACTTTACCTAACCTTCATCATATCCCTCCCTATTCTTTATTACCTACCTTATAAACCCCCTATTATTACTCTATTTCTTTTCGGCTGGTTTATTTCTCAAGACCTATTACCTCCGCTCCCTAAGTATCTTTTAATAGCCCCTAATTACCTGGCTGGGGGTCTGGGCTATTAAGTAATTAGGGAATGAATCTTGCAACAAGTTTGGTAAGCTGCTAAATTACGCTCTTCGTGGGCGTAACTTGGATTTAGGCAGAATATTTTAGTTTACGATTAAAAGTCTCGTTTTCTTTCAAGTCAGAGAAGTGTACTTGACAAATATCAGTTTTATTGTTATTATTATTATTATTATTATTATTATTATTATTATTATTATTCCTACTACTACTACTACTACTATCAACACCATCATCATCATCTTCATCATCGCCATCATAGTTAATATTACCATCATCACCATCATCATCATCATCATCATCATCATTGTTTATTATTATTATTATTATTATTATTATTTCCAGCACTCCTCCCCACTCAGCAGTAGCCGTAGTAGCAGTAGCCCCCACACCCCCTCTGCTACACCCCCTTCTGCTACACCTGCTTCTGCTACACACCATTCCACATCACGTTTATTATTCATAGCGATAAGAGTCCAATGTTGACCTCAAAATTACACCCAATAATTCATCCAACCTGACGTACGACATGTGTGTGTGTGTGTGTGTGTGTGTGTGTGTGTGTGTGTGTGTGTGTGTGTGTATCTATCTACCAGTCTGTCTATCTGCCCACCTTCCACGCATGTTTGTTCATCATGTTCTCCCTTTGTTCTCCCCTCTGCCTCCTGTTCTGGTCTAATTTTCTTCTCCTGTGTGTTATTCCCCTTGCTCTTTCCTTGTTCACCCTCTCTCGCTCTGTTTGTCTTTCTTTTTCTCGCTCCTCTATTTCTCTCTCTCTCTCTCTCTCTCTCTCTCTCTCTCTCTCTCTGTAACATCAAAAATCTTCACCCATTCCCTATCCCTTTTTCATATTCACATCCTCTCTCTCTCTCTCTCTCTCTCTCTCTCTCTCTCTCTCTCTCTCACCCTCTTATTCCCCATCTTTATCATCACTCCACACCCTTCCATCCTTCTCCATTCCCGTCCATACCCATTCTTCCCTCTCCATACCCCCATCCATCCTCCTCCTTATCATAATTCCTTAGCAATCACAACCCTCCTCATTTTTCTTATCAGGTGTCGTGAGCTGTAGAGTTCTCCTTATCTTTAACGAGCGTCCCCGGGTTCACGCTCAAGTGGGTGTTTGTCAGAATTAAGATTAGCGCTCAGATAAGTGATTGTGGGTCAGGATTAGTAGGATTTAGGGGTAGGATTAACGACTGCTTATATCCAAATCGTGTGTCTTAACGCACTAAACCACCAGGCGCCCATAAGCGAGTCTTGGATCCCTAACATCTCTTCTTTATCGATTTATTTCTGGATACGGCTGGCTAGTATCGTTTTGTACGTCACTTAGGCAGAGTATGGGGATGGAATGTTTTATGTTAAGACAGAAGAGGACGGCAAGGTGTAATAAGCAGAACAAATCGCTTAGGGAGAGGTGTTAGGGAGCACCTACGAGAATACGGGGTTGAATCACACTTCATATTAAAGCATTAAAAAAAAAATAATTAGAAAGATGGCATGATTTATTTATTTTTTTTATTTTCTATTTTTGTTGTATTTTGAGACACGATTTTAGAATTAAGGAGATAAATAAAAAAAATAAGAAAATAATCCCTGGGTTCTATTTTAAAAAGATCTAATATAGTATTTTTGGGGGAGAGTAATGGGAGGATGGGGGTAAAATAATTAGAGGTGAGAGGTAAGATGAGTTATAATTTCCTTAGAGAGAGAGAGAGACAGAGAGAGAGAGAGAGAGAGAGAGAGAGAGAATCCTACTAGTTACTTCATTAGTTTCCCTATTTTAGTTTCCCACATCATATCCATCCACTTTATTTATTTATTTAATTATTTTTTGGCCATCCACTCCCTCTACCACCACACACACACACACACACACACACACACACACACACACACACACACACACACACACACACACACACACACACACACACACACACACACACACACACACACACACACTCACACACAGCCTATTTAACTATTCACAGCGGTAACGTAGGTAGTTAAATATTACGAGGTGAGAGGGTAACAGGGACGCGCAGTTACGGTCGCCCCGGGTCACGCCTTACGGTCCGGCACGGGGTCAAATGGTTTCCGGTCACGCTAACGGCAAAAGTGCGGTTGAATGGTCTCAGGTCACGGGCGCGCGGTCTCAGGGTTGGATTCTAAGTGGGTCTGGAAGTGTCGTAACAGCTCTTCCTTGGCGATTTGGTCTCTCATAGTGAATGTAAAACTATTTATCTATTGATCTATGTGTTTATCTATCTTACCTTTTCTTATTGCCCACCGTCTCAGTATATTTTCCGGACTCTCTCTCTCTCTCTCTCTCTCTCTCTCTCTCTCTCTCTCTCTCTCTCTCTCTCTCTCGTATTTTCTGATCGCCACTCCGACCCTGTCACGCGATGGGGAAGGGGAAGGGGAAAGGGGGGAAGTGGGAAGAAGAGGGGAGGGGGAAGATAGGAGACAGGGTGGAGGAGGGGGGAAGGAGGGGGTGAGTTAGGGAGGAGGGAGGGGATAGGGGTAGAGGGAAGGAGAAGGGGGTTGGGGAGGGGGAGGTAGGGGGGAGAGGGAGGGGGAGGGGTCCTGAATTATTCCACATCAAAAAAGTGTCTACCAAGGATTATTTATGGCTCAGGGGTGAGAGAGAGAGAGAGAGAGAGAGAGAGAGAGAGAGAGAGAGAGAGAAACTTTAAGTCCCCCCTAAAGTTAAAGAAATTCTGGATTTATATGACCAGAGGGGAAAATACGGCGACAGAAAATGGAAACGCAAGAACGTAGTATTTTCCGAAAAGGTTGAAAATACACACACACACACACACACACACACACACACACACACACACACACACACACACACACACACACACACACACACACACACAAGCAGGCACGCAAATATACACGCCCTCGTACAAACACATATGTACACAAAGACCTTCAAATCCTCTCTCTCTCTCTCTCTCTCTCTCTCTCCCTAAGCAGTGTCTGTCAGTCGGAGTAAAGGTGATGATTTAGGAGACTGTGTGTGTGTGTGTGTGTGTGTGTGTGTGTGTGTGTGTGTGTGTGTGTGTATGCGTGAGGATGTATGCTGGTGTGTGTGTATGTATGTGTATGCGTGAGGATGTATGCTGGTGTGTGTGTGTGTGTGTGTGTGTGTGTGTGTGTGTGTTTGCGTTTGCGTGCGTGTGCGTGTATTTGCGTGCTGGATATTCTATAGTTTCCCCCAATATCCAGCCCCTGACTTGTTTGTATCTGTCCTGCGTTTTTTGAGGCAAGAATTACGTATGCCCTAAATTTAACCCGGTCCATTTCCCCAATAAAATATGCCTGGGAGGGGGAGGGAGGGGGAAGGGGAGGGGGAAAGGGAGAGGAAGGGAGATGGGAAGAGATGGGAGGGAGAGGAGGACGAGAAAGAGAGGTGTAGGGGGACGGGAGCTTTGAGGTTGGGAGTTGGGGGGGAGGGAGAGGGAGGAAAGGGGAGGGGTGAGAGGGAGGGGGAGGGGTGGTAAAATGTGAGGGAAGAGAAGGACGTAAAGAGGAGGGGTAGGAAAGCGAGGATGAGGAGGGGATGTGAGGGTGGGGAAGGAGTGTGAGAGGGGCATATAGGAGGGGGGAAGGAGTATGGGAAAGAGGGGTAGGAGTGAGAGGAAGGAGAATCAAGCCTAACTCTCCCCTCCTCTATTTCCCCTCAGACAAGCTTCTCCTACCCCTCCTGCGATGAGGTCACAAAAGACGCAAATAATCAAACTCTATACGTTATCCATGTTGGTACAAATGATCTGAAGCGCAGTAGATCAGAGGAATTGCTAGCAAAGTATCATGAAATGATCAAACGATTCAAAACTAAGTCCACTAATGTGATAATATCTGGTATACTCCCAAGGATCAAGGCAGAAAATAGTTTCTATGATAAGGCCTTCAGCACAAATAACCGGCTCAAATCTCTCTGCACGCAAGAGGGAGTCGACTTTGTCAATCTGTGGGACCAGTTTTATGAGCAACATACTCTATTCCAGAAAGATGGTCTCCATTTGAACTCAGTAGGAGCGGCACGGCTAGGTAGACTTCTACACGATAAAGTTGCCCTCTTCAGATCAAAAAACGCGGCACGTCCAGGAACAGTAACCTTAACGTAAATACCCACAAAGTCAGATCACCAACTGTTCGGAACGGAATTAGAGTCTGCTATGCTAACGCACGTAGTCTACGTAACAAGTTTGAGGATTTAGAATCTCTAATTTACCTAGAAAATTATGACACCATTGGCATCACAGAGTCCTGGATTAACACATCTGACCGTGACTTTCTAGCGGAATACTCACTAACAGGGTACAATATTTTCAGCTGTGAGCGACCACATCGAGCTGGTGGCGGTGTTTTACTATATGTGAAAACTAGTCTCCATCCCCTTGTGCTATCCAAACCCAGTATTACCAACATAGATGCCAGTTATGTTCAGCTAAGTATTAATTCACACAAAATAAATATATGTCTCATCTATCGTCCGCCAGCACAGTCAACTGAGACAGATGAAAAACTTTATGATCAAATTGCGGAAATTTGTTGTCAAGAGGATAGCGTAATTTTTGGAGACTTTAATCTACCGGTAACAAAGTGGGGTGAACCACTGACGGCACACTCAGGACAAGAGCTTTATACGAATCTTCAGGAAAGCGCCCTTTCCCAACACGTAGAATACCCAACGAGAGGAAACAATATCCTAGACATCATCTTGACTACAAATGATAACCTAGTCAACAACGTTGAAATAGGACCTGAGTTTAGTTTCAGTGATCTCCGAACTATACAGTTTAATATTACTACTGAAAAAGTAAAAGAAACGGAGAGCAAAGAAAAGGTCCCAGATTATCGTAGAGCTAATTTCAACAGGCTCAGAGCGCTACTTGCAACTGCAGATTGGAATCAAATGTCTGAAACCGATGACATAAACCAAGCATGGGAGATATTCACCGAAAAATTTAATGAAGTGGTAAAGTCATGTGTGCCACTACGTAACAGACGTCCAGCTGGAAATAGTAAACCAAAGTGGTGGTCCAGTGAAATAAAAAGTAACTTAATAGCCAAAAAACAGGCATACCATAAATATAAAGCTACACAAAATAATGATGATAAATTACAATACGATAATCTACGCCGCACATCGAAAAGACTTATTAAACAAAGCAAAAGAGCACTGGAGATCCACATTGCTAATACGTGCAAATCAAATCCTAAAAAATTTTACAGTTACATTAGAAAGAAAAAGGTTATGACTACATCAATAGGTCCTCTAGAAACAAACAATGGCAGACACACTGAAAATGAGGTCGAAATGGCAAACATTCTTAACGATTACTTTGCGTCTGTTTTTACAGTAGAAAACACCACCAGAAACCTACTGTTACCCACAAACCAAGCAAATAGCACAGTCCTTAGTAACTATGCTATCCATAATAATGATATCCTTTCAGCCATAAATAGTACAGACATAAACAAAACCCCTGGCCCCGATAAAATATCACCGAGAATTCTCAAAGAAGCAAAACATGAGTTACTGCTGCCACTCTCTGTCTTATTCAATAAATCATTAAGTACTGGGAAAGTTCCACACGAATGGAAACTAGCAAATGTAACACCAATTTTCAAAAAAGGAAATGAGTCGCACCCAGGAAATTACAGACCAATCAGCTTAACATCAGTAGTGTGCAAGTAAATGGAAAAAATCATAAGAGATAAAATAGTTAATTATTTAGAAGAAAATAATATAATTAAAGACTCGCAACATGGATTCAGACATCGTCGTTCATGCTTAACTAACTTACTGGACTTCTTCCATGATGTTTACAAATCATACGATGACTCAAGAGCAGTAGATATAATTTACCTCGACTTTCAGAAAGCATTTGACACTGTCCCTCACAAGCGTCTCATGAGAAAAATAGAAGCACATGGAATAAAAGGAAAGACGCTAAAATGGTTACAAGACTGGCTGTCAGACCGAAAACAGCGAGTTGTGATAAACGGAAAGGAATCCAAATGGCGTAATGTGATCAGCGGCGTTCCCCAAGGCTCAGTACTTGGACCGATACTTTTTATTATCTATATAAATGACATTGATGAGGGTCTAAATTGTAAAGTATCCAAATTTGCAGATGATACTAAAATAACCAGTAAAGTCACTTCAAAATTACAGTGGCAGCAGTTACAAAATGACCTTAATACTTTAGCAAGCTGGGCAGAAAAATGGCAAATGAAATTCAACACAGAAAAATGTAAAGTACTTCATATTGGAAGTAACAATGTCCATGCAAATTACAAAATGAACAATATTCAGTTATCAAGTACAGACAGTGAAAAGGATCTTGGTGTGATAATATCAAATGACCTAAAACCAAGCAAGCAGTGTACCGATGCGGTAAAAATTGCAAACAAGCTAGTGGGTTTTATTGGAAGAACTTTCGAGTTTAAATCGGAAAAAGTCATACTTGCCTTGTACAACTCGCTAGTGCGCCCCCATCTTGAGTATTGTGTGCAATTCTGGTCTCCGTACTACAGAAAGGACATTGAAAAATTAGAGAAAATTCAGCGAAGAATCACAAAAATGGTACCACGACTTAGAAACAAACCATATGAGGAACGCCTTGAAGAACTTAAATTATTTAGCCTAACGAAGCGCAGGTTAGAGGGGACCTTATTGAAGTTTTCAAAATCATGAAGGGATATGACAACTTAGACATGAATAAATATTTTGATATAGACCGGTCGAGTCAAACCAGAAGTAATGGCTGCAAAATCATGGGAAAACGATTCCAATCCCACGAAGCAAAATACTTCTTCTTTAACAGAGTTGTAAATATCTGGAACAGATTACCCTCAGATACCGTGAACAGTATCTCAATTGAGACATTCAAAAACAAATTAGACAAGTATTTGCATGAAAATCCTCAGCTGACTCTTTTTCTGTCCGAATAACTTGCTTTTATAGCCACGGTACATGTAAGTTCATGCCCCCTTAGTCTACAAGACACCCCGTAAACAATGTACCCGTACATAGTGTTGCGTCACGATATTATACATTTTCAATTTATTCGGTGCAAACAAAGCACTATAAGCACAGATTAGGATCTGCACAGATAACCCTGAGTTAACGGTCACTACTCTTACTTTCGACCTGTGATGGGCTGTGGATCACTGAGGGTCCCTGTTAGTCAAGTGACCACCATCGGGATTTTTTTAATGTACCAGGGGTCACTGCTTCAGGATGAAACTTGTGTACTGTCCCACATGGGAGAGTTCCTTGTCTCAGTGGAGTGAACGGAGCTATTGCCTGATTGACTGCTGCCTACCTAAAAAGCGCCAGGGAAGGTTGCCGCACCACCCCTAAACATCCACTCTGTGCATTGCACATCCACACTGTGCACTGTGCAGTCCCCTTTTATCTGAGACACCCGTCCTATATACTTTTCAGTCTCCCCAGCGCAAAGAAAGCAATATAAGCACAGATTAGGAGCTGCACAGATAACCCTGAGTTAACGGTCACTACTCTTACTTTCGACCTGTGATGGGCTGTGGATCACTGAGGGTCCCTGTTAGTCAAGTGACCACCATCAGGATTTTTTAATGTACCAGGGGTCACTGCTTCAAGGATGAAACTTGTGTACTTGTCCCACATGGGAGAGTTCCTTGTCTCAGTGGAGCAAACGGAGCTAGGGCCTGATTGACTGCTGCCTACCTTAAAAGCGCCAGGCAAGGCTGCTGCACCACCCCTAAACATCCACACTGTGCAGTGTGTAGCTTCCACGTTATGTCCACAGACTTCCCATTAACTCAATGTAACTGGTTTATAATGTCATGCCGTAACTATTATTTTATTTGTTTACTTTCTCTTTCAGGTTACTCTATCGGGTAGCTTATAGATAAAGTATTATAGAATGTGACTTTTCCTTTCCAATGTTTCCTATAAAATTTCCATGTCAGTTTTTCCATGCTGCATGGTGGTTTTTCTCACTTTTTCCTGGAGGGTTTGGTGGTGGGGGGAGCCTTCTTGCTTTCCTATCCTTATCCTTCAACATGTAGAGTTAGATCTTGTAGTCATAGTTTTCTCTAACAAGCAGCCTCGAAAGGACCATAAGGTCTGTTGCTGTTTGCTTTCCTGTGTAATCCTGTGTACCCCTCTCCTACATACCCTTCCCCTCGTCCGCTTCTCTCTCTCTCCCTCCCTCCCCTCATTCCTTCTTCCCTTTCTCTCTCTCCCTCTTACCCCCTTCCTCTCTCCCTTCCCCCCCCCCTTATCCTTCTCTCTCTCTCTCTCTCTCTCTCTCTCTCTCTCTCTCCATGGAAGTCACCTCCATTTTCCTTCACAGAAATTTACATAACATAAAACTTGTACAGGAAGAGGTTGTGAGAAAAATATAAACAAACAGCCTACTAAGAGAGAGAGAGAGAGAGAGAGAGAGAGAGTGTGTGTGTGTGTGTGTGTGTGTGTGTGTGTGTGTGTGTGTGTGTGTGTGTGTGTGTGTGTAGTATGCAACAGCTCTACAAAAATGCTCAAAGTATTACATTTTCAAGTTCTTTACTGAAACAGAGAGAAAAATTTACACATTGTTATTCCAGGATGTCACTTCTTAAAAAATAAAAAAATAATGATAATAAAATAGAAAGAAATAATAAAAAAATAAAATAATAATAATATGGCACTTTTAAAATTTCTCAAAACACTCGATACACATTATTTTTACACCTTTTCCCCCCGACGACACCTGGGCACACCTGAAGAAAATTACAGCAAAAAAAAAAAAAAGAATAAAGGATAAAGAACAAGGAAAAACCCATATTCTCTTCAGTCGATAAACATAAATTCCAAATCTTATTCTTCCTACAACTCTTGAAGACACCTTTAAAAAAAAAAAAATCATATCCAAATCACCATCTTCAAAAAACTAAAAATAATCCAAATCACCATCTTCAAACAAATAAAAAAAAAAAATCCAAATCACCATCTTCAAGAAATTAAGAAAATCCAAATGAACGTCTTGAAAAAAAAAAAATGAAAATCACCTCTAAAAAAATTAAAAATCCAAATCACCATCTTGAAAAAGTTGAAAAAAATCCAAATCACCATCTTAAAAAATGTAAAAAAAAAAATAAATCACCTTCAAAAAATAATAAATCAATCCAAATCACCATATTAAAAAAAAAAATCACCATCTTAGAAAAAAAAAAAAATAATAATAAATCCAAACCACCACCTTAAAAAAAAAATGAAAAACGAAAATTCACCCTTCAGCTCTACCCCCCTCCTCCTATCCCCCCGACCTACTTCATCAAATTTTAGTAGCCATGGGGGGCGTGAAATCTTGACAACGCTGCTTAAGTCTCATACACCTGAGCGTTTAATATGGAAATGAGGTAGGCCGGGGATGGACACGGCTGGAGGGGGAAAAATTTTGAGTTATTTTTGGTTGCGCTCATTTAGGCTTTTTTTTCCGTATCCTCTGACTGGGTGGATTAAAAAAAAAAAAAAAAAAACAAGAAAAGAAAGAAAAAGAGGGGATAGGGGGTCTTCTTGTTTAGCTCCCCCTCATTATTATTTTTCTCCCCCTGTTCATCTTCTTTATCACCATTATTTTTTTTTTTTTGAGCGGTGGTGATTGAAGGTTATTTAAAAGTGTTATTGTTTTGTTATTTATCTTCTACAACAACTGACTTCCTGCAATGACAAATGTCGTCTGAATTTCTCTATCAGTTATTGTTATTAAAGAACTTGAACACTACATACTTTAAGCATTTTTTATGGAGCTACTGCACATCACACACACACACACACACACACACATAAAGAAGACAGCCAAAAAAAAGGGAAGAGGTCAAAACAAAGGTGAGCTGTTCGTACCCACCCGCCGTGTACCGTATCCCCCGGGCCGGCAGTGGATCTCACCCCGGCCACTGAGGGGATTCGACTAGGCGTTCGGGGATTCGGATAGCTGTGCCGAGACCCGAATGAGGATAGACGGGATTGCGGGCGAAGAGACGAGGGGAAGGGAGAGGAGAGGTGCGTTCTACTGCTATATTGTTCTGTGAGAGGGGAGGAGGGAAGGAAAAAGGTGGGAGGAGAGGAGGGAGGAAGGAGGAAAGGAGGAATGAGGAGAGAAGAGGATAGAAGAGTGACAGGGAGGAGAAAAAATGAAGAAATGGAAGGGGGGAGGTGGAGAAGGGAAGAAAAGTATGGAACGTGAGGAGAGAGAGAGAGAGAGAGAGAGAGAGAGAGAGAGAGAGAGAAATATAACTGAGAAGAGTATGAAAGGAGGGAGGGGGGGAAAGCGAGACAAGGGGATGGGATGAGGTAAACAAAGAAGAAGGTGGAGTGGGGGAGAATAAGAAAGAGGGTGAGAGAGGAGGGAGGAGGGGGGAAGGAGTAGGGGAGAAAAGAGGGGGGGGGAATTATGAGGACAGAGGAGCATTGGACCAGATCCGGAGCCATGGGGGGGAGGGGAGACGGGGGGGAGATAGAAGGGTAGGGAGAGAGATAAAGAATGAGAAGGATGGGGAGGGGAGGAAAAGTGGGGTAGGAGTGGAGAAGCAGGATGGGGGGGAGAGGGAGAGGGGGAGGTGAGAAGGGAAAGGGGAAGACGGACGGAGAAGGGGATGGAGAGAAAGTACGAAGGAGGAAGAGGAGGGGGGGGAGCAAAGAGGGAAGAAGGGGGGGGAAAGTAGAGGAAGAAGAGAGGAAGATGAAGCACAGGAGAGGAGGAGGAGGAAGAAGGAGGCAGAGGAAGGAGGGAAAGGAAGGAGGAGGAGGAAGAAGTAGAAGAACAGAAGGAAGAACATAGAAAGAAAATAGAAGAATAAAAAGCAGAGGGAGGGGAAGGCAGGAGGAGGGAGAGGAAGGAGGAAGGGAGGAAGGAGGGAAGGAGGAAGGAGGGAGAGGTGAAAGGAGGGGCCAAGAGGAGGAGGGAGAAGAGGGGAAGATAAAAAATGAGGAGGGAGAGGGTTGTGAATGTGACCGGACGCTGGGGAGTTGGTGGGGAGAGGGGAGGGGAGAGGTGATGGGGGAATGTGGATCTCTGCCGTATTGCTCTGTTGGGGAAGAATGGAGAGGAGGAGGAGGAGGAGGAGGAGGGAAGAGGGAGGGAAAAATTGAGGGAGGAAGATGGAGGGAAGAAGTGGGAAGACACGGGAGGGAGAAAGAAGGGTGATGGAGGAGGAGGAGGGAAGATAAAGGAAAAGGAGAGAAAATTAAGCAGCCTAGGAGGGTAAGGATAGATAGATAGATAGACAGACAGATAGATAGAGAAATAGATACGGACAGATAAACGAATATAGACAGATAGATAGATAGACAGAGGGGGAAGGGGGAAGGGCTGGAGGAAAGGAGGGAGCAGACGAGGTAAAGGAGAGGCACGGGAGGTAAAAATGGAGAGGAGGAGAGTCAGAGAGAAAGGAACACAGGGAGAGATGATTATTGGTGGCAGGAGGAGGAGGAGGAGGAGGAGGAGGAGAGAGAGAGAGAGAGAGAGAGAGAGAGAGAGAGAGAGAGAGGAGGATACCTGAGGGGAGGGCAAATGAGGAGAGATGGGAACTCAGGAGAAAAGAGGGAGAAAAAAGGAGGAAACATAGAAGAAGGGAAAGAGAATGAGGAAGAACAATGAGATAAAGAGGCGAAGAGAACAGGAGAAGAGAGGAGGTAGGGCGAGAGAGGAAAGTGAGAGAAAGAAGAGAAATGGAGGGGAGGAGAAGAGAGGAGGTAGGGCGAGAGAGGAAAGTGAGAGAAAGAAGAGAAATGGAGGGGAGGAGAAGAGAGGAGGGTATTTTTTTTTTTTTTTTTTATGTGCTCGACTCTGGGCATAGGCTTCTCAGCCTGCTCTCAAGGCCCAGTAGTCCTCTTATATATCGTACACCTCTACATGTCACCACTTCGGGGCTAACACCCACCGTCCATATTGAATACATGCTAGGGCTGTCTCATATAGGACTGGTGTATTGGTATTAGCGGGGGTATTTTTACGACATGTCGGCGGGTCTCCTGGTAGATTAGTAAAGTCTGCCGTAATGAAATTCAAATCCTTAAATTGTTCCCTGCCCCAGCGGAGATTTGAACCTGGGTCCGGTAGGACCGCAAGCCACCTCTCTACCGATTGAGCCATCGATGTGAGAAGTAAAAGCAAGAGGGTAGAAAAGAGATGAGAAAAGGAGGAGGAGGAGGAGGAAGAAGAAGAAAAGGAGGAAATACGATAAGAAGAGGACATCAAGAAAGAAAAAGAGAAGAAAAGGCGGGAAGTTAAGAGAAAAGGAAGAGAGGAAGAGGCATAAAAAAAAGCCAGAAAGAGAAAAGAAAACGGGAGGCCAGAGAAACAGGATAAGACTGGGGGAAGGGGGGACTTAGGAAGACCAACTTAAGTCCATGTGAATTTTCTTTAATATCATAAATTCCTAAATCGTAAAAGTCTGCAACATTTCCACGAACCCTGAACCAAAAAAAAAAAAAAAAGGAAAAGAAAATGCAAAAAAAGAATAAATTAAAAAAAAAAAATCAAAACACCTCACCGTCTACATATATATATATATATATATCCAAAAAGAATGAACTCTCAATTATTTTTACATTAACAAAATTTAATTCTTCGAGTATATATATAATTTTTTTCAGACTGTTTCAATATATTCGTCTATTTCCAAAAAAAAAAAAAAAAAATTAATTGGACTAAATACCTCCAGAAATTTATATCGAGATCCAAGTGATAATTTTAATAGTGTATGAAGCATGGAATTAATTGGGATTGTAGGAGTGCTGATATTTTGAGTTTTTTTTCTGTTTTTATTGAAGTCAGGGGCATATTTGCAATTGTTCACAAATGCAGGAGTTAATAAAAAGACAGGCAGACCTACACACACACGCGCGCACACACACAGACACACACACACACACAATAATTCCCATAAAAGTATGCCATAGACTCTGCATTTCTCCTTACTATAATTAACACTGATATAGTCTTTCCTTCCTCTGCCCTCTCTCTTTGCCTTCTCTCTCTCTCTCTCTCTCTCTCTCTCTCTCTCTCTCTCTCTCTCTCTCTCTCTCTCTCTCTTTACCTCTCTCTTATCTTTCTCCTCTGTCTTCCTATGCTCTTCCCCTTTTCTTCCTTGTCTCCTCTTTTAATACGTTTTATGCTTTGTCACATCATCATCATCATCATCATCATCATCATCATCTTTATCCTCTGCTTATGCAATTCTCACTTTCCTAAATCCTCATCCCCCTCCTCATCCATATCCCCCTCATCCGCTCCTCATCCTATTTCTTCATCTTCCTAAATCCTCCTCCTCCTCCTCCTCTATCATCTCTTCCTTCTCGTTCCCTCCTGTGTTTTTACCTCCTCCTCCTCCTCCTTCATCTTCCCAAACAAAGCATATCACGTATGAAGGCCAATTAGGCAACACGTTATTATTCACTAACCACAAAAGACCGATGAGAGAGAGAGAGAGAGAGAGAGAGAGAGAGAGAAAGGGCGGGGGAGTGAGTGAGAGAGAATGTCGGAGAAATATTTGACAAAGGAGCGTGAAGTGGTGTGTACGTGAGTGGTATAAGAGAGAGAGAGAGAGAGAGAGAGAGAGAGAGAGAGAGGATAGGAGAGGAGAGGAGAGAGACAAACCTGACCAATGTGGAAGATGAGTAGATGGAACAGAGTGGAATGTAATTAAATGGAATGAAGTGGAATGAAGTGGA
>NC_137051.1:3290000-3302500 GCF_032717465.1 Coenobita brevimanus
TCCTCCACATCCCTCCCTCCACGTCCCTCCCTACCTGCTCCCTCACCTTTCCTCCAATCCCTCCCTGTCCCCTAATCCCTCTGCCTTCCTCCAGGATTACTTAGGCAGATGCTGGGATTCGTTTCAGACACCCACACCAAAACAAACACAGACAAACATGACAGACAAGAAAATAACAAGAGAAAAACAAGATACACAGAGAAAAACAAAGAAGAAAAACAAGAAAATAACAAGAGAAAAACAACAATAAGGAACAGAATTTGTAAAAAAAAAAAAAAAACAACACAAACACGAAAAAAAAAACACGAAAAACAAGAAAAAAACAAGACAAAGATAAAAAAAAAAAACAATGTACACAAAGTAGAAAAAATAACGGAGATAAACAAGAAAAAACAAACAACAAACACGAAAAACAAAAAAATAACAAGAGGACAAAAACATCATACACGAATAAGAGAAAATTAACCACCACAAACACGAAAAAAAAAAAATGAAAAACAAGAAAAAACGGATGATAAAACAAGAGTATAGACTAAACAAGCATCAATTCCCGTTTCGTCCATTCCCGTAAGCCAATTCCAGTTTCGCCAATTCCAGTCTCGCCAATTCCCGTTTCACCAATTCTCGTTTCACCAGTCCCTATTACGCCAATCCCTGTTTCACCAATTCCAGTTTCGCTAATTCCAGTTTCGCCAATCCCCGTTTCACCAATTCCCGTTTCGCCAATTCCCGTTCCACCAATTTTCGTTTCGCCAATTTCAGTTTAGCCAATTCCAGTTTCACCAATTCGCATCACTAAATCCTCCCACCAATTCCCGTTTCACCAATTCTCGCTTCGCCAATTCCCGTTTGACCAAATCTTTTCGCCAATTCCCGTTTCACCAATTTTCGCTTCGCTAATTCCAGTTTAGCCAATTCCAGTTTCACCAATTCGCTTCACCAAATCCTACCACCAATTCCCGTTTCGCCATATCTTTTCGCCAATTCCCTTTTCCCCAATTTCCGTTTCACCAAATTCTCTCACCAATTCCCGTTTCGCCAAAACCCGTTTCGCCAATTCCCATTTCGCCAATTCGTGCATGAGTCACCAGCTGGCTCCTATAGCGGGTGTAATTACGTCGTTAACGAGGGCATCCGTGACCCGATAATGAGTATGAGAATAAAACAAGTCATTACGCAGGTGCAGTGTGTGTGTGTGTGTGTGTGTGTGTGTGTGTGTGTGTGTGTGCGCAGCTCTGTAGTAATGTGTATGTGTGTATGTATCTTTATTATATTCTTGTTAAATAATGTGGCAAATTAACATATACGCCATTACGCTGATAGGCAATTGGGACCAGCGAGGTATACGCAGTTGGAGAGAGAGAGAGAGAGAGAGAGAGGGTAGTAAATTACATATGAACTGAAGATACGCCATTACGCTGATGGAGAATTGGAAGCAGCGGGGGATACTAAACTGGAATGTGTGTGTGTGTGTGTGTGTGTGTGTGTGTGTGTGTGTGTGTGTGTGTGTGTGTGTGGTAAAATGCGTATAAACTGGAGATATGTCATTACGCACATGGGGAATGGAGAGTAGCGAGAGAGACGCTTTTTAAGATCTACGTAAAGCGCCTTGACGTACGAAACCTTGTGGGAAAAGGTGCCTGAACGAAACGCAAAGGTCCGCGTAAATAAACGTCTACCTATCAGTCTATCTATTGTCAGACGCCTCAATCCCGTAAGGGGTGGCCACAAACAAATTGCCTCCATGTCGCCCTGTCCCCCGCCGTTTCACTGCCCTGCTCCAAGCTCACAAGCACCTCTCTCATGTACTGTACAGTACCTCTCCACTCCATCCCTCCATCTCATCCTTGACCTCCCCCTCCCTCTTCCCCCTCCACCTCACTCACATATACTCTCCTCGTCAGTCTTTCACCCTCCATCCTCTCTACATGGCCAAACCACCTCAGTATGTTCCTCCGAACGCTTCCTATTACATCCACATCCACACCACAACGCTCCTTCACATCCTCATTTGTCAGTCTGTCTCTCCATGTGACTCCACATGCTCCTCTCAGATAACTCATTTCCACCGCTCTCACTCCTGTATCCCTCCAACAACGTCCAAGCTTCACTTCCATACGTTAGAATTGGCATCACAATACTACCATGCAGTGACTTTTTCATTTCCACGTTCACTTCGCAGTTTCTTATCACTGTTTCAAGGAACCAGCAACCTTTCTTCCTTGTTGTACCCTTTCAAGCCCTTCACCCTTCAAACTTCCATCCTTACTCATCTCACTACCCAGGTACTTAAACGCACTCACATTTTCCATTTCCTCCTCATCCAGCTTCACTGTCCATTCACTAACTTCATTTCTCTCTTTAAAAATATACAAAACACACTGTATGTAAAGTAATAAAACAAAGACAAAATATATGCAAACAGGACTGGAAGCAATCACTGTAAATTTGTACGTAAACACTAGAAGGAAAAATGTTTGTAGGAAAAGGTTGATTATACCTGAAATAGTTGTAAATCAGTACATAACCTGCAGTGAAAATTGTAAAAAAAAATGTAAATCAGTATGTAACCTGCAATGAAAGAGATGGCTGTCAAAGATCTTCACAGTTGACAAAATGGTGAGTAATTTGTGTACTACGTAAACTGAACGAAGTGTGCGGATAATACATTAATAGGCGCACCCGAGAGAGCATACCTCCGACAACGCCTTTACAACTCAAATCACCACCAATATTTGACAAACTCTTCTTTGACCAGTAGCCCACATACCCCAGAAATTTCACTGGAATCCACCATTAACTTTCTATGATAAACTGCGGGGAAAAAAACAAAAAACAAAAAAAGTCCTGAACCAGGTCTCAAATTCTAATGACAAAAGTTTAACTACCTCTTCCATGGCCTGTGATCCACATACCCACAAAATTCCACTTAAATCCACCAATAATATTTTTAGATATTTTGTGGAGAAATAAACAGACATACAAAGTGAATACATAACCACCTCCAACTTCGTGAGCGGCGGTAACAATAATAAAACCAATATCCTATCAGAAAAATACAGCAAAACGTTCATGTCATTTATACCGAAGCAAACTGAACATCGATTAGACAGAACATTACTTTTCCCCCCTCAAAAAAAAAAAAAAAAAAAAAAAAAATCATGACTCTTACACACGAATAATGCACAAAGGAACGAACTCATGCGTGCGAATTCAGCGAACGAACCGATAATGCGAACTGAGAGCGAAGAATGCGAACTGAACACGTGAAGGTTAAATTTTAGGTTAACGTGGAAGGAATGTTTAAGAGGAAGGGAGAGTGATGAGGATTTAGTCGGTATTTTAGGTCTGTCCGGGGAAGCGTGATTTGGCTAGTAGTGATATAGGGACCTGGATTGATAACTCGACGGTTGCGTGGGATAATGGGGAAATGCTTGGTTGCTTTCTTTCACACACACACACACACACACACACACACACACCTGTATATAGATAGATAGACAGACAGATGAAACCATTACCACATACAACCAATCAACCACACAATCACTCACCCACCCACCCATTCCGTCAATCAAAAAAACACTCCGCCAATCAATAAACCACCCAATCAATCAATCAATCAATCAATCCGACGCTCAGCACTATGCACTCTGAAGCTATGCAACCCTTCAATCTATCGGTCTTAAATTTTGTCGGTCTGTCAGTCAATAGTTATGATTTAGAGGCAGACTATTATACATTATAGTTTACTCATAATTTGCATGTTTATGTGTTTGTTTTCCCTGCCGAGAGAGAGAGAGAGAGAGAGAGAGAGAGAGAGAGAGAGAGAGAGAGAGAGACGCCTATGTGGGTGCGTTTTGAAAGTGATGGAGAGAAAATGCTTACCCAGTTATTGCTTATGCATGCTTGAGAGAGAGAGAGAGAGAGAGAGAGTAAATATTTAAAGCTGTGTACTTTTTTATGTCATTAATAATAGGAATCGCAGTGTGTGTGTGTGTACACTTCCTCGTTTATGTGTTTGTGCACGTGTTGACATAATTTAGATGTGTGTCTATGTGTGTGTGTGTGTGTGTGTGTGTGTGTGTGTGTGTGTGTGTGTGTGTGTGTGTGTGTGTGTGTGTGTGTGTGTGTGTGTGTGTGTGTGTGTGTGTGTGTAAATATGGACAAAAGGATTAGTGTTATCCGTGTGTGTGTGTGTGTGTGTGTGTGTGCGTGTGTGTGTGTGTGTGTAAATATGGACAAAAGGATTAGTGTTGGTATCTGTGTGTGTGTGTGTGTGTGTGTGTGTGTGTGTGTGTGTGTGTGTGTGTGTGTGTGTGTGTGTGTGTGTGTATGTACGTGTAAATACATGAATCAAAACGTTTGTGTATACAGTAGATGCACATCGATATTTTGGTAACTCATAAATGGCTTATTAGGTGTTTGAGAGAGAGAGAGAGAGAGAGAGAGAGAGAGAGAGAGAGAGAGAGAGAGAGACTGTTTGTGTATGTGTATGTGTAGAAGGTGTGACGCCGTAAGTGCCCGTCCATCTTTATATGTGCATGTGCGGGAATCTATACAGACATGTGTACTTATCGTGAATGTCCTCTTTGTCTATACATGTGTGCATATGTATGTGTGTCACCAGGAGTCTGTGTATGTGTGTACGTTTTCCTCGACACAGTGAAATTTATGTGTTTTGTATTTGGCAGTGAATGATATTAATTTGTTTTGTCACACACACACACACACACACACACACACACACACACACACAGAATGGGTGTATATGTATATGTACTGCATGTATGTTTGTATTTGTGTTTGTACGTGTGTATGTATGTGTATGTGTATGTATGTGCGTAAATTAATGACCTACATCCATGTGTATTCTGTGTGCATGAGTCAGCAAAACGACCCACCAGACCCACCTCAAAGAAACCCGGAAGCAGGCAGTGAAATAATGATGATGATAATAATAATAATAATAATAATAATAATAATAATAATAATAATAAAGTTGAGGTGAGAAAAATCTATTGTTGTGGAAAAAAAAAACAATTAAAAAAGCGGGGGAGTTAAAAATGAAAAAAATGATAAAAAAAAAAAAAAAGTGATGAGAATCCATAATTAAAGAAAAAAATTGAGAGAGAGAGAGAGAGAGAGAAAAGGAGAGTTCAGGAAAATGTGGAGTTTAGGATGTAGAGTTGCCGTGGGTTGATGGGAAAAAAATATGCAAAAAAAAAAAAAAGATAAATCGAGATGATGTGATGGAATTTGTTGCTGGAGAGAGAGAGAGAGAGAGAGAGAGAGAGAGAGAGAGGATGAAAAGATCCAGGTATCATGACAGGTAAACTAATGTAAACCAACAGCCACGTGAAAAGCTGATACGATAACGAGAGATAAACAGACACCAATATATAAAAATAATAAAATAAAATAAAAAGTGAGATACTAGACGTGGTAGGTTGGGAGATACGAAAAAGGGAAAAAAAAAAAACTGAACGAAAAGGCTGGAGGATCAAGGGAGGCAAAACTCGAAAAAAAATCCTACAGGTGATGGAAAAACGAAAAAAACGAAAAATGAAAGAGAGAGAGAGAGAGAGAGAGAAAGAGAGAGAGAGAGAGAGAAAGAGAGAGAGAGAGAGAGAGAGAGAGAGAGAGAGAGAGAGAGAGAGAGAGAGAAGGATTGAACGAAAATGGCGGTGTTTGAAGCAAGGCAGGATCTGGAAACCCGTGTTGGTGATTGAAAAGAACACGAGTGAGGCTGCCAAAAATCTGATACTACGATATAAAGCTCGGTGAAATGTTTGAGAGAGAGAGAGAGAGAGAGAGAGAGAGAGGGAGGGAATACTCGTGTTTTTTTTTGTTTTTTACTGAACGATAAAGTTAACAGTATGGGACGATCCGAAATATTCTGAAATGGGTTGCTCGCGATGAAGAAAAAACTGTATGAAAAAATATGATACACTATAAATCGAGCTGTGTGTGTGTGTGTGTGTGTGTGTGTGTGTGTGTGTGTGTGTGTGTGTGTGTGTGTGTGTGTGAGAGAGAGAGAGAGAAAGAGAGACTGACAGACAGACAGACAGACAAACTTTAGCTGGAAACTTAAAAAAAAAAATGAACGATACAAAAAGGGAAAAATCTGACTGCATGATTAAGGGAGGCGATGTATTTGAAGTTACAGGCGAAACTGACTGACCCCAAAGACGATAAAAACGAAGAAATGTGAAACAGAGTACTGAAGAACGGCAAAGGACGATACGAGAAGGGACGGAACTGAACGAAACACTTTGGTGACATGAAACGAAATAATGGACTTTTGAAGCTAGTTGACAATATGCTAAAAAAAAAAAAAAAAACGAAAAAAAAGATTGAGAAAAATTTGGTGGACGAAAAATGACAATGAGATGGAAGATGGTGATTTTTTTTTACCCCTTCACTACGAGGCGTCAGCTGAATAAAATCGTCCGGAGGTAGCGAGACTAAGAAGGTGGCCCAGACTAATGGAGATTGTGCCAAACTCCTTCCCGTCTTAATCTGGCGTCTTCTTCTTCCTTCAACTTTCTTTTTACTTTATTATTTGTTTCCTCTTCCTCTTCATGTTCTCCTCCTCCTCCTCCTCCTTCTTCTTCTTCTTCTTTTTCTTCTTCAAATGTCTATCCAATCTTCAAACTCCTCCCATCCATCTCAACTCCACCTTTCCACTCCAAGTCGCCCTGCCTCATGTACTCTTCAATTCAATCCCTCTATCAGCCTTCCTCTTCCATCTCCTCCATCATTCTTCCTCTTCCTCTTCCATCTCCCCCATCATTCTTCCTCTTCCTCTTCCCTCTCCTCCATCATTCTTCCTCTTCCATCTCCTCCATCATTCTTCCTCTTCCTCTTCCCTCTCCTCCATCATTCTTCCTTTTCCTCTTCCATCTCCATCATTCTTCCTTTTCCTCTTCCATCTCCTCCATCATTCTTCCTCTTCCTCTTCCATCTCCTCCATCATTCTTCCTCTTCCTCTTCCATCTCCTCCATCATTCTTCCTCTTCCTCTTCCATCTCCTCCATCATTCTTACTTTTCTGTCCATCCATCCATCTCCATCATTCTTCCTCTTCTTCCATCGCCTCCATCATTCTTACTCTTCTTCCATCTCCTCCATCATTCTTAATCTTCCTCTTCCATCTCCTCCATCATTCTTCCTCTTCCTCTTCCATCATTCTTCCTCTTCCCTCTTCTCCATCACCACTGCCAATCCAAGTCACTTTCCTTCATTGTACCTTTTACCTAATCTCATCCTTCCAATCTATCTTTCATTCTTTTTCACGCTCATTAATCACCATCCATCTTCACTATCTTCTTAACTTCTCTCTCTCTCTCTCTCTCTCTCTCTCTCTCTAAGTCTGATCAAATAGGAGTAACTTAAGTGAAATTTATGGAGTGGGTCCGTAGGGAGAAAGGGTTATGCGACTCTCTCTCTCTCTCTCTCTCTCTCTCTCTCTCTCTCTCATCCAGTTTTTCCTTCCTTTCATCTCTCCTTGCTTTCATCTTTCCTCCTCCCATTTTTTTTTCCTTCAATGTCTAAGCTCCTCTCTTTCTCTCCCTCCTTCAGTCTCTCCTTCCTTTCATCTGTCCCTCGTTTCCTTCATCCCTCCGTCCTTCACTTGCTCTCTCCTTCCCCTCCCTCCCTCTTTCCCTCCTAAAGCCTCTCCTTCCTCTTCCCCTCCTTCCTTTCTCCTCTCCCTCATAAATATCAGATTTTCTCTCTCTCTCTCTCTCTCTCTCTCTCTCTCTCTCTCTCTCTCTCTCTCTCTCTCTCTCTCTCACACACACACACACACACACACATCCAATCATTCACCCATTTACTTTTTTCTTACCTTTTTTCCATCATCCTCGGTATCTTTCTACCTATCCTTCCTTCCTTCTTCCCTCCCTTCCTTCCTTCTTTCCTTCCATCCTTCCTCCCTCCCTTCCTTCCTTTTACCCTTCTTTTCCTCCATCCTTCCTTCCGTCCTTCCATCCTTCCTTCCTTCACTCTCAGATCCCGACAGAGTAGGATGTGCACATGACTTCAAGCTTCATGACTTAAGTGGCTTCATTATAAAGACTCTCTCTCTCTCTCTCTCTCTCTCTCTCTCTCTCTCTCTCTCTCTCTCTCCTTGACCCCTGAAGAGAGAGAGAGAGCAAATTTATCCTCTTTATCTCCCATTCCTCTCTCTCTTTTTCTCTTTTCTTTTCTTCTCTCTTTTCACAACTTCATCCATCCACACACTTCCCGTCTCTTTGTTTTCTTTGCCTTTCTCCTTCCTTCCTTCCTTCCTTCAGTCCATCTTTATTTTCTTTCCCTCTTTTTTTTTCCTTCCATCCTTCCTTCGTTCCCTTTCATCCTTCCTTCCTTATTTCCCTCCTTTCTGTCATTCACTCATTTATTCACTTCTTCTTTCCGTCCTTCCTCCCTTTTTCCTTTTCTTCCCTCCCTCCTTCCCTTCCTTCCTCCCCCACCCACCCTCCCTCACTCTCTCTTCCTTCTTTCTCCTTCCTTCCTTCCTTCCTTCCTTCTTCCGTCCTTTCTTCCTCCCCATCCACCCTCCTTCACTCTCTTCCTTCTTTCTCCTTCCTTCCTTCGTTCTTTCCCTCCTTCCTTCCTTCCTTCCTTCCCAGCACCAGTCTTCCCCTCAACCATAATTTCAGTCCTGTCACTTATTGTCTTTCTCCTTTCTAACTTCACCTCTTAATTCCTTCCTTCCTCCCACCCTTCCTCAAACTTTATTTTCTCTCTCTCTCTCTCTCTCTCTCTCTCTCTCTGCCCACAGCCTTGCCAAAAAGTGACCTTCTCTCCCTCCTCCTTCCTCCCTCCCTCCTCCTCCTCCTCCTCCTCCTCCTCTCCTCTTTCTCTCCTAATTTAATTCTTTTTCATCCTTCAACATCCCTCATTATCTTTTTTTTTTTTTACTTTTTAATATTCCATACCCTCAGTTTTCCAGCATCCTCTTTTTTTTATTCCTTCTGCCCTCCCTCCCTCTCTCTCCCTCTCCTCCTCCTGTCTTCTCTTACTCTTTCTCTCCCTCCTTTCTTCCCTTCCTTTCTCTCTCTCTCTCTCTCTCTCTCTCTCTCTCTCTCTCTCTCTCTCTTTCTCCACAATCTGCCAGAACGTACTTGCCTTTCTCTCCTCTTTCTCCTTTGGATTCTCTCATTCCCCCTCCTCCTCTTCCTCCCCACCTCTCCCTCTCTCCCCTTCTTGCTCCTCCTCCTCCTCTTCCTTCCCTCCTTTCCCTATCTTTTCATCATCATCACCATCATTCTCTCCTCCAATCTCATTTCATCTCCTCTTCCTCCTCCTTCTTCACTCCTCTCCTCTCTTCACTTATCCTCTTCTCTCCTCTCCTCTCTTCGCATCATCATCACCTCCTCCCTATCTCACCATCACATATAATCTCCCTTCGTCATAACTCATCTCACCCACTCCTCCTCCTCCCCTTCCCTTCCCCTCTCCTCCCCTTCCCCCTTCCCTTCCTCCCCTTCCCTTCCCCCTCATCACACATAATCTCACTTCACCATAACTCATCTCACCTCCTCCTTCCCTCCCCCTCCCCCCTTCCCCCTCCCCCTGCCAGTGCGTGTCGGGCCCCCTGCTTCCCAGCCTCTTAATTTACAGGGGAATAAAAGATGGTGATGCAGGGGACAGCGGGGGACGTGACTCGACAGAATGGGAGGGGAGGGGAGGGGAGAGGAGAGGAGAGGAGAGGAAAGGAGGGGAGGGGAGGGGAGGGGAGGACGAAGTAAGGAGAAAAGGGATGAGAAGGCAGGACTAGGGAGTGTAGATGGGAGGGGGTGTTGAAGGGAGGGGGTGAAGGAGGAAGATGGGGGGGAGAGTAGGTATGAGAGGGAGAGGGAGGGAAAAGAAGAGGGAGAAAATAAGCAGAAGATAAGAAAGAAAGGGAGAGAAGTGGGGAGCAGAAGGGGAGACAGGGGGATTTTTGGATATAGGGGAGAAGATGAGGAAATGTAGACATGAGGGGAGGAGAAAAGGAGAGAAAGAGAAAGTGGAGGAAGAGCAGAAGCGAGTGAAGTGAAAGAGAAGAGAGGAGAAGAGAGGAGAAAAAAGAAGAGGAGAGAAAAATGGAGAAGAGACGAGGAGAGAAAATGGAGGAGAGAAGAAAAGAGAAAGAGAGGGGGAAGAGAAGTGTGAGAGGGAGGCAAAACACAATAAATAGATCAAGGGGGAGTAGATAGAAGAAAATAATGGAAATAGATGTAAAGGGAAAAGCGATAGATAGTGATGGACTGGAGGAAGAAATGATAAAAGGGAGAGAGAGAGAGAGAGAGAGAGAAGAGAGGAAAATAAAACAGAGGGAGAGAGAAAGAAAAGTAGATTAAGAGAAGGGGAGAGAAGAGATAGAGGGGAGGGAGAGGAGGGGAAGAGGGGGAGGAAGTAAAAATACAAGGAAGGGGATAAAGAAGAAGGAGAGGGAGAGAAAGCTGGATTAAACGAGAAAGCTGGATTAAACGAGAAAGCTGGATTAAACGAGAAAGCTGGATTAAACGAGAAAGAGAGAGAGAGAGAGAGAGAGAGAGACAGACAGACAGACAGACAGACAGACAGACAGAGGAGAAGAGACAGGAGAAAGAAAAGGAAGCAGATGAAAGAAGGGAGCAAAAGGAGGAGGAGGAGGAGGAGGAGAAGGAGGAGGAGGAATGGAGGAAGGAGGAACTGGAGAGAGAAATTGCAGAGTTAGAGGGAAAGGGGGGGAGGGGAGGGCAGTGATATGAAGTTGGAGGAAGGAATGGAAGGAGGAAGGCTATAAAGTTGGAGGAAATTGAAGGAAGGAGGAAGGAATGGGAGGGAGAAGGAGACAGGGGGAGGGGGAAGGAACGAAAAGACCATGGATTAGAGGGAAGGAGGAAGGAAGGCTTTGATAAAGGAGGGAGGGAAGGAAGGAACGAAAAGATAGAGAAAGGAGGGAGGATGGGAGGGAGGGAAGGAGGGAGAGTTTCAGGAAGGAAAAGGGGGAAGGGAGAGGCTGGATAAGGAAGGGGAGAAGGAAGGGAGGAATGGGAGGTAAGAAGAAAGGGAGGGAGGGAGGTGGGGTTGGAAAAGGGAGAGAGAGAGGGGGGAGTGCTTCAGGGAGGGAAGGGAGAAGGAAGAATAGAACTGAGGAAGGAGAGAGAGGAGGGAAAGTTGGGGAGGGGAAGGGGGGAGGGGGGAAAAAGTTGGGGATGCTGCGGAAGGGGAGGTGGTTAAAAATGCGAAGAATTCCATGGCGAAGCGTGAATAATGAAGAAAATGCCCCCACACTCACTACACCGGGGAGGGAGGGGGCTTGGGGGGGGCTTGGGTTTGGCAGGGCTTGGGGGGGGCTTGGGTTTGGCAGGGCTTGGGCTTGGGGGGGCTTGGGAGGCTGTGAATTTGGAGGCCGTGGGTTGTGGGTATCAGAGTTGTGAGCTGAAGGGGACTGGGTTTATGGAGATTGCAGATTGTGAGTCGAAAGATCGAGGTTGTAGACTAAAATGATGTGTGTTGTAATTATAGGCTTGTAGAATATGGTTGTAGATTAGGAGTTGTAGGTCTTGGGTTGTGAATGAAGGTTGTGAATTAGTTGTAGAATAGAGAGGGAGAATTGAAGACTAAGTTGATAAAATGAGGGTATAGTTCTCTCACTTTAAGCTGGCCCAGATTTTCGTCCTTTTGCGGCTTATTTCACTTAGCTCAGTGGCCGAAAAACACAGGGCGCTACATCCTTTCCATGGAACTTCTTCGTGACTAGCATCATGTTCTAGCGTTCATCACTCGTTACAGCTCAGCATTTAAGAGGGAAAGAGAGCAATTTTAGGCCAAGTTAACGTGAGCAGAGTATAGCAGGTTGAGAACTGTAGGCAGCAAATTACAGACCACGAGTTGGTAAATTGTGGGCAGGAGGTTGTGAGTTGTTGGCAGAGCACTGTAGACATTGAGTTGGCAGAATGTGGGCACCAGGTTGTGAATTGTTGGCAGAGAAATACAGACGACGCGTTGGCAAAATGGAGGCAGGAGGTCGTAGGTGGGTGGATGTGAGCTGTGGCGTGGAAAGTGTGGGCTGTTGGCAGAATTCCACGGTCAGGCGTGAATAATTAGCCTTGCGTCCAGGGCCGCTACCGGAATGGGGGTTGGGCTTGCCGTGGGGGTGGCTTGGGGCTTAGGAGGTTGTGGATTGGAGGCTGTGAGGTGGAGGGTGTGAGTTCTAGGAGGCTGTAGTGTGTGTATTGCAAGCTGAGTGCACTGTGTTGATGATTGTGGGATGTAAGTGGAGGTGTAAGCTGCAAATATCCGGCTTATAGTTCTGGGTTATCGAGTTGCATGATGTGAATTTTTCGTTGCAATCTGTGTATTCCTGTTGCACGCTCAATGTTGCAACGCCTCTAGATTTTCCCTGACCGGTTCTATTCACTCCTGGCCAAACCTAGCTTTTTGCACCACACTGTTTGTTTTTTTGTTTCCTTGGGCCTAAAGTTGAGAGACAGAAACGCGAGAATGCTGGCTTTTTATCTA
>NC_137051.1:3305000-3312500 GCF_032717465.1 Coenobita brevimanus
GAGAGGGGGAGAGGGGAGTGGGGAGTGGGGAGGAAGAAGAGGGAAGGGGAGAAGGGAGGAGGATGGTAATGGGGAGGAAGGAGGGAGAACTGGGGGGAGAAGGTGGAGGTGGAAAGGTGGTAATGAGGTCCAATATCCACTCTATTCCCATCATCACCATCTTCATCACCACCATCACCACACTTTCTCCATCGGTTCATTCTTTTTGCACCATCACCACCATCCTAACACCATCACACCAAAAATACAAACAGCATCAATACCATCATCACCACTACCAACACTCTCTCACCACCATCACCACAACCATGCTGCTTCTTCACCACACATTCCTTAATCGTCACCATCACCACCACTGCCAAAACACTCCCCATCCCACCACCACCATCACACCTCTTCATTACCACACTTCCCCATTCCATAACCACCACCACAACCATCCCTCTTCTTCACCCCTCCCCATCCCACCACCATCATCCCAGCTCACTAACACTCTCCCCATCCCACCACCACCACCACACTAACTCTCCCATCTCCCCACCACCACACCAACTCTCCCATCTCCCCACCATCACACCTCTTCACTTCACACTCTCCCCATCCCACCAGCATCCCGCCAACAAGACGACCAGCGCTTTCCCCCGGCTTCGCACGCAACATTTACCATGCAAATTGTTCTCTGTTTTACCTCTCCTCTGATGGAAGGCCCTTTTATGTCGAGTCCTGGGGGAGGGGCAGCCTTCATGCCTTCAACGAGGGGGCATACACACTCTCCCAGGGCATTTATTTTGGGGGGCATAAATTGGGTATGTTCGGGCCTGAGAAGTAGGTGCAATTTTCTGAATATCGATGTGGTAGTGGTGTGAGTGATATGGATGGTGCTGGTGGTGGTGGTGGTGGTGGTGGTGATGAGTGGTATGAATGGTGGTAGTGGTGATGTGGGAGCAGGTGATGTTGATGGTAGCAGTGATAGTGGTAGTGGCGGCGCTAGTGGTGATGGCGATAGTAATGGTGATGGTGATGGTAGTGGTGCTAATAAAGAAAAAAAACACACACAGAGCAAGGTGAAGGTGATGATGATGATGATGATGACGTGCACGACAAAAGTAAAAAAAAACGATGATGATGATAATGATGATGATAATGAAGAAAATGACGTTCTTAATATAACTGGATGTTCCGCAGATGACTAATAAAATTCCACATGGGTACAAAAATATATAAATAAGGTATCTCACGTTCCACCCAGACGTTCCACCTGCCGTTCCACATCCACCTGCCGTTCCGCGCTGCCAAAACAAATCCACCGTCTCGAATCTTGGGCCGATACTGGTGGAATATCTGAGAATCTCTGAAGACCTTCGAATATCTGGGAATTTTTCAGTGTCAGGGAATATTCGGAGACGTGTGGAATATCTCTGAAAATATCTTGGATCTCAGATAGTTCCGTAACACCCTTCCCTTAGCAGTTTTGTTTTATTAAGTATATCTCTGGGCATATATGAAGATCTTCGAATATCATGGAATTTCTAAGTGTCAGGGAATATTCGGAGACGTGTGGAATATCTCTGAAACTATCTTGGAATATCTGGAAGCTCCGTAACACCATTCCCTCAGCGATTTGTTTTATTAAGTACACCTTACTGCCCTCTTCAGTGTTACGTAAATTCTTCCAATATCGCACATGACTTTACGTGCATATGGTACAGAAAGATATTAACCAGCCATGTTCAAATATAAATCGCTAAGGAAGAGGTGCTAGGGAGCCTTCTTCACCAACGAGAAGACGGGCCTAAGTACGTGGGAATATCTGATAATATCCCGAAATATTTAGCCATCTGGGAAGACTCGAATATCGTGAAATATCAGGACTCTAGTAACCACTGAGCATATTCAAAAACCTATGAATATCTTAGGAATATCTGAGAATATCTAGGAACATCTGAGAATATCTAGGAATATCTTAGGCTGGGTGTAAGGAAGGGGGGGGGAACCTGAGTGTGTTTTACCTGGCCTTGAGCTTAATTAGGCACAGGTGCGTCTTCCCACTTCTGTATTACTCCTACCAGGTAATATTCGCACTGCTGTAATATTTGCGCTCTTGTAAGATCTCTGGTGATGTAATATGTTCAATTCCCAATTCGCTGCTATTTTGTAACGTTTGTGCTTTTGTTATATCTCTAATGATGTAATATGTTCAATTTTGTATTCTCTATTGATGTACTGTAAAATCTGTACTTTTGTAATATTTATAGTTATGTAATATGTTCAAATCTCTATTATTTTACTGTAATATCTGTGCTTTTGTAATATTCCCAGTGATGCAGTACATTCATCGTTCAGTTCACTATTCTTTACTACTGCATTTGTCTATCTATCTATCTATTGCCAGATGCCGCAATCCCGTAAGGGGTGGCCACAAACAAATCGCCTCCACGTCGCCCTGTCCAACGTCATCTCACTGCATTCGTAACCCTGTAAAATCACCGCCTCCACTACGGTATTCTTTCCGGTCTTTTTTCTGCACTATTTCAGAACTCAAATAATCTCAGTTTTTAATATTTTTTGTAATACGCTAAACACACAAATATTTCGAGGTCTATAAATAATATTCCCACCATTTTGCATATGCCATTATCAAATACACACGCCACCATTATCACTTCTAAAAATACTGCCACGCTTCAAATCTCTTTTTAAATATTCTTTTTAAATATGCCCGGTTCTCCACGATCTATCTATCTATCTATACTCAGACGCCTTAATCCCGTAAGGGGTGGCCACAAACAAATCGCCTCCTTGTCGCCCTGTCCCTCGCCATTTCATTGCCCTGCTCCCAGCTCACACACCCCTCTCTCATATACCTCTCCACGCCATCCCTCCATCTCATCCTTGGCCTCCCCCTGCCTCTCCCCCCTCCACCTCACTCACACACACTCTCCTAGTCAGTCTCTCGCTCCCCGGTTCCCCACGTTGCCATATTTCCTGCAGGTCAACTCCTTTGATATTCCCAGTAGCTCTTTTGAATATCCCCGGTTTTTCAGTATTACCGGTACTTCCTTTCCTGCCGTTTATTTTCTCCCGGTCCGTAGCCACCACCAAACTGGCAGCGGCCCCGGTACAACGCAGGCCCCTCTCTTTAATCCATCCGTACCGGGAATGTACTATTTTTAAAGCGATATTCTTTACGCAGGAAGAGTGAACTGAATTTTGCCTACTATTTCAACCGCGTGCAGCCTCTGATTTCCGTAATTTCCCTAACTTTCCTACCTGACGCGTCGAATCAGAGAGAATCATCGACAGGCGGAGAAAAATAGTGTCTGTTCATGGGTAAGGTATGGGTAAGGTCCATGGGTAACGAATGGGTAAGGTTCATGGGTAAGGTTCATGCGTAAGGAATGGGTAAGGTGTGGGTAAGGTATGGGTAAGGTTCATGGGTAAGGATCATGGGTAAGGTCAGGCACGTATCAAGCATTAAGGGGGTACTGTGTCATGGGGAGGGACGCCTACGCGGGGTGACACGGCGGTGGCTGTACTGGTGGCTCTACGTCCCTGAAAAACTACGGTACTACTACTAATACTACAACCACCACCAATATACTACTGCTACTACTATTACCACCACCACCACACTACTACTACTACTACGACTACTTTTGTGTATTGGTAATCATGACGCAGTGGGACAATAGTATGTTTTATGTAAGAGACCTGGTGTTTTTATGGTACGGTGGGAATATGGGGGAAATAATGAATGTTGTTGAGTGAGGAATAAGGGTGGAAATATTCATGATAGGGAGGCAACGTGAGGCGATAAAGCAACGTTGTGTATGTATTTAGGACGTTACCAGGGCATAATTGATCCATCTATCTATCCATCTAGCTATCTATCTATCTATCCGCCCACCCATCTATCCATCCATCCGCCCATCCATCCATATATTCATTCATTCATTCATCCATCCATTCATCAATCCTTTTCTACCCCATCAGAAGCGTAGGGACCCGAGGGTAGGCTGAATTACTCTCTACACAATACATACAGAAAGCCAGACAGATATACAGATAGATACATACATAAACAGACAGACAGACATGAACACCCAGTCCTTCATCACCCCCTTGGAGGCCCAGAAGCCCCAGGGAAGGAGCAGGTCTCGAGGAAGGCGTATCGGACTCGTCATCCAGATCAAGAAAACTTTCGGACACCACTCTACGCCCCTCCCAGCGTGTACACTGACCTAAACGGCAGCTCAGCACCCGTGTCGAAGAACATTCTGTCACGGTGGGGGAGTGGAACATCGCCTATAACGAAATCCACCGCTGATCTACATAACTCAGCCTTGGTACCATTGTGTGACGCGCGTAAACCCAACAGGTGACGTGGGTAAACTCGATATGTGACGTACGGAACTCGATATATAACGATTACACGATGTCGATAGAGGCTGCTACGTAATATAAAGCGCAGGCTACATGATACACACTAATGCTATACTCAATAACCCCGCCACGCACTGCTGGTTAATTATGCTAGCCAACAGCCATATTTTCACACCGTACAGGCCGTTTTAGCATCGCGCGTTGGGCTCCCTCTTGCATGGTTAATCGGGCGCGTTATATTTAATCCTAACCTGATCCTATCCCAACCTACCCCACCTCTATCCTTACCCAGTCCTAACTTGACGTGTCTACCCCCATTCCTAACCTCACCCTACCCCTACCCCACTTCTATCCTTACCCAGTCCTAACTTTGACGTATCTACCCCCATTCCTAACCTCACCCTACCCCTAACCTAACACAGCCTTACCCTACCCAAACCTAATCCTACCCTAACCCACATTAATCCCAGTCCAACCTAGCCTAACCCTGGCAATCTAACTCAGCCAAGCCCTAACATTTTAACCTAACCAAATCTAACCTAACCCCAACAGCTTCATCTAACCTACCATTACCCAACCCTAAGTCTCGTCTAACCTGTCCTAACCCTTTCCTACACCAGCCAAACCCAGCCCAACCTCACCTCACCTCACCCAGACCCTCATTAAAAAAAATCCAAGGTGACCAACTCATATACAGATCGGAATAATGAGCGCTGAGCAAAAAAAAAATAGAGTACAGAGGAAAATAAAAATCACTGAACGAAAAATAAAGAGCAAAGAGTAAAGGGAAAAATAAAGAGCACTGACCAAAAAATAAAAAAGAGTAAATGAAGCCCTGAACAAAAAATAAAGAACAGTAAATGAAGTAAAGGGTTAATAAAGAGCATTGGAAAAAAATAAAGAAAAGAAAAATAAAGAGCGTTAAACAAAAAATAAAGAGCGCTGAACAAAAAAAAAGAATAAACAGAAAAATAGTCTTTAAAAAAAATAAGAACAATAAATAAAAAAAGAGCGCTGAACAAAAAAAAAAGAGTAAAGAAAATAATAAAGACCAATGAACAAAAAAAATAAAAATACAGAGAGAAATAAAGACAATGAACAGAAAGTAAACTGCAAAGAGAAAAATAAAAAGGAATGAACAAAAATGAAAGACCAGTAAAGGGCAAAAAATAAAGGCAGCTGAGCATAATAAAGGAATCAAGGGAGAAAAACAAAGATCGCGGGCAAAAACAAATAAAGCCAGGTCGAGAAATATTGAGAGTCACTGCGTACGAAGTAATAAGGAACGAACACGAAGCCAATTGAGGTACCGGGCACACTACGCGGCTTTATTGCTCACGCCGGCACGAATTTTAGCTCGGAAATGTTGTCATAAATTTAGAAGGGGGGGGGGGAAGCAGGGGGATGGGTGGGGGAGGAAGGGGGAACGCTGAAGGATGGGGGGGAAGAAAGGATAGGCAAGGGGAGAGGACGTGAGGGATGGGGGAGAAGGAGGACAGATGGGTGGGGTAGGAGAGGGGGGACAGATGGGTGGGGGAAGAGAGGAGAGGACCTGAGGGGTGGGGGATAGGGGGGACAGATGGGTGGGGGAAGCTTAAATGGTACGGGGGGAAGGATGGATGGGAAGGGGAAGAGGGATGGGGAAGGGGAGTTGGAGGTAAGGATATGGAGGAAGGAGGGAGAGGAGGAAGAATGGAAGGGGATGGAGAGAAGGGAAGGAGGAGAGGCATGGAGGGTGGAGGGAGAGGAGAAAGAGAGGAGAGTGGAGGGAGAGGAAGAATAGAGGAGGGGGATGGAGGGACGGAAGGGAGAAGAGTAATGAAGGAACACGGAGGGGGAGGGATGGAGGGATAGAGGGAGAAAAAGGAAGGGATAAGAGAGAGAGAGAGAGAGAGAGAGAGAGAGAGAGAGAGAATGAAGGGCAGAGCAGGGCAAGCAGTTTCTCTCCTTTTATTGAATTTTATTTTTTGGGAAAGGTTTTTATTTTTGTTCATTTATTTTCCTGTATAATTTAAAGGTTCTATTATTGAGCTTTTTTTCTTTTCCTTATATATCTTTTTCCATATTTTTTTCCTCTATCTTTTTTTTATCTATCTGTTTTTTTATCTATTTTTTATCTACTCTTACCTGTACGTGTTTACCTGTTGTTCTGGACGTGTTTTTTTTCCCTTAGTTTTCATTTTTATCTTTGTAGTATTGGCTTATTGTTTTATTGTTTTCTTTTATCTATTTGTTGTATTATCTATCTATCTATCTATCTATCTGTCGCATTATCTATCTAACTATCTGTTGTGTTACCTACTATCTATCTATTGTATTATCTATCTATCTATCTATCTGTCGCATTATCTATCTATTTGTTGTATTATCCATCTATCTATTTATCTATCTATCTACCTACCTATCTATCTATATGTCGCATAATCTATTTTTGCTATTCTGTGCATCTATTTCCATCTATTCGTTAATTTATCTACTTATCTATTAATCTAGCAATCTTTTTATATATTTTTCTCTGCTAATTTATTCGTTATTCTCTTTCTCTGTTGATGCTCTATATCTATTTATCGCTCTTTATCTATCTATATTTTCTATCTATTTAACTGGATATATCTACCAGGTTATCATTTATTTTATCTGTACATGATGTTTTGTTTTCATTCCTCAGCTTATCTACCTATCTATCTAACTATCTATCTATCCATCTATCTACCTATCTATCTACAGACTTCAATGCGGAGCTGCCTAAAAATATCTCCACGTATTTCTATCCCTACTAATTAACGACCTCCTCCTCCTCCTCTTCTTCTCCTCCTAATGCTAATCCTCCTCCTCCTCCTCCTCCTGCCACAACACGCCTCCCTCCCTCATAAACCCCTCCTCTTAACAACGCCTAGGTTACGTCCACTGCCTCTTCGATTTTTTTTTTCTTTCATACCATTATTTCCATATTTTTTTTTATTTCGTTTTTCTATATTTTTTTCAGTTTTTCAGTTTCATATAATTGCTTTTTTTCTATAGCACTTTTTTTTTTACCTTTTTTCATTTTTCAAGTTTTTCTCTCCTTTTTTGTGGATTAGCTTTTCTCTCTCTTTTTAAAAAACTATTTCGCTCACT
>NC_137051.1:3317500-3370000 GCF_032717465.1 Coenobita brevimanus
CCTGATTTGTAGAGGCCGCGGGATGGAGTGAGAGGATAAGGCAGGCAGGGAATGAAGTGGAGGAAACCATACGTTAGAGCATCCACAGGCAGTAGTAGTAGTAGTAGTAGTAGTAGCAGTAGTAGTTGTAGATTTGTTGTTGTTATAGCCCAAGGTTCATCTGAAAACGTGAACCCGGTGGACTGCAGGCTGAGGTGGCCCTTCTCCTGTAGCCCACCATCCTCTTTGGGGGAATAAGAGGGGAAACTGAGGGACGTTTGCATAACCACGCAACTCCACCGCCCGGTTACATCGGAGCCACCACGTGAAGGCGTCACCTCTGGCACCAACGCAACTGTTATATTTAATGAACAAACAGCTTTTCTAAACGGCGGTATAGTTCTTCCAGGGAGATATTAAAGTTAAGTTGTTATGCTTCTTAAAATTTATAGTGACTTGGAGTGGCAGGCGAAAAAGCAAATCAGTTTTTTTTTTTTTCTTTCTTTTTTTATGGTGCTTTGATTTGCTGTCGCTGGGAGATGGAGTGAGAGGAAGAGGTAAGCAAGAAGATAAATTACGTAGGTGGTTTATGCTCACACTAACTTTATGATGGCTGGGAGATGGAGTGGGAGGATGAGGGAGGCAGGGAAATGAGTAGAGGTAAATTTGGAGAACGCAGTTTTTCTTCTTGCTGATTCTGATTTGTTGTGGCCTGGAGATGGAGTGAGAGGAAGAGGCAGGCGTGGAGATAAGTACAGGAAGTCAAGGAGGAAGCAGTCAGTGCAAATGAGGGTTCGTTTTTGCCGTTACCAAGAGATGGAATGAGAGAAAGAGGCAGGAAAGCAAAAATATGTAGTTGCTTGACGTGGGGATGGAGGAAGAGGAAGAGGTGAAAGAGGAGGCGAAAGAGGAAGAAGTGAAAGAGGAGGCGAAAGAGGAAGAAGAAGAAGCGAAGAGGAAGTGACGGAGGCCAAGGAGGGCGAAAGTTATTTTACGTTGGCTCTGATTTGTAGTGGTTCTGAGATGGAGGGAGAGGATGAGACGGACAGGCAAAGTAAGTGGACGAAGGGAAGGAGGAAAGAGGTTGCTTTGTGGACTGGGCAGGAGACGGAATGAGAGGACGAGGCAGAGAGGGAAATAAATTGTGGAAACTACCTAACGTTTGTTCTGTTGATGTATGGTAATTGTGGAGGGGTCAGGGATGGACGGAAGGGAAGGTGGATTGGGAAGTGTATAAATAAATTGATGATGATGATGATGACGATGATGGCAAAAGAAAGGAAAGGAAGTACTGTATGTTGCAGGGATGAGTTATTGAGCTGATGATGATGATGATAATGATGATGATGATGATGATGATGATGGTAAAAGAAGGAAAATGAAGTATGGTGTAGGGATAGCACTACTGAACTGATGATGATGATGATGATGGCTCTAATGGACTGAACACTATGAGAGCAATTACTGACAAGGGGGCGATGTTGCAGGGAGCCCTATGCATGCAATTCGGACAACGATGCAACGAAACACACAAAGTTCAGTCAGGCTCACCAATTTCCCCACCTCTCTCTCTCTCTCTCTCTCCTCTCTCTCTCTCTCTCTCTCTCTCTCTCAACCAATTTCCTTCAGCCAATAATAATCTTCATCTATATTGGTTCTGAGAAGACCGTCCTTCCTCATCTCGCCCTCAAATAGATGGGGTCACAGTCTGGAGGTTTGAGGTTGGAGGTGGAGGTTAAGGGTTAGAGGTTGAAGGTTGGAGGTCGAGGTTGAGGGCTGGAGGTTGGAGGTTGAGGGTTGGAGGTTGAGGGCTGGAGGTTGGAGGTTGAGGGTTGGAGGGTAAGGGTTGGAGGTTGACAATTGGAGGGTAAGGGTTGGAGGTTGAGGTTGGAGGTTGAGAATTGGAGGTTGAAGGCTGGAGGTAGAGGTTGAGGGTTGGAGGTTGAGAATTGAGGGTTGGAGGTTGAAGGCTGGAGGTTAAGCCTGATTTGGTGAGGTTAAATTACGAAGTTAGGGTAGGTTAGAAGTTCGGTACGGATATGTAGGGAAAAGTTAGATTCGGTTGTTAGGTTAAGTGACGAGATGAGGTAAGGTCAGGTCAGGTCAGGTTAGGCTTGGTTAAGATATATATGCAGGGGGACAAGGCAGTGCATCTCCATAAAGGCCTGGAATTTATAACCTTCACGCTTAAACACAAACGTCCTAATATTCCCAAACAAGCACATAATAATAATAATAATAATAATAATAATAATAACACTAATAACAATAATAAGACTGATAGTTTTACTCATTTCCTCCACAATAATAATAATAATAATAATAATAATAATAATAATAATAAACAGAATATTCAACAAACTTTCACCCAGCAAATGTAAAATAATAACTGAATGTCCACTATAATTTTTTTCCATTAAACTGGCGATACATTACCTGTGATGGATCATTCAGGTGTATTTTATTTCTTTTCTTTTTTTTTTGACAATACTGATGAAATATTTGGCGTCAGAATTTTACCTTATTTCCACTCCACTCTTATGCCCTGAGAGAGAGAGAGAGAGAGAGAGAGAGAGAGAGAGAGAGAGATGCGGGAACTTCTGAGCCCTTCGGTATGCTTTAGGAGTGGCGTGGTGTGGAAGGGTGATGTGTGGTGTGGTGTGGTGTAGAAGAGTGGTATGGTTTGTGGTGTGGTGTGGTGTGGTGTGGCGAGGTGTGGGAGGGTGCAGGGGATATGGTGTGTGTGGTGTGGTTTCGCTGAAGTCGCTAAAGTCTACGGGAATCAGGTGCCACGTTTCAGAAAATCGCTAGTGAGAAAGAGACGGACAGGGCCACTCCTAGTTATGCTCCCACCACTAAAATAACAAACAGAATAAATTAACAAATCAATTAAGTTAAGGTCCGTGGATTCCAGTAAGAATAACACCCGGAAACGGCGTATCTAAATTCTTGAGTAAATAAGAAAAAAAAAAACGAAAAGAAAAAAGAAAATGGAAGAGAGAAAATAGAAAGAAAAAAGAAAGAAAACGAAAAACAAAAAAGAAAATGGGAAAGAAAAAAGAAAATGAAAGAAAACGAAAACAAATGAAAAAAAGAAAATGGGAAAGAAAAAAGAAAAACGAAAAACAAAAAAGTGGTAAAAGTAAAAAAAAAAAAACCTATGAATTAAAAAAACCACAATGAACATAAAACATTCAATTTATGGCTAGTGGGTTCCAATAACAATCCCTCACGTCCCCAGAATGGCCATATACATATAAAATTTTTGCGTGAGGAGGGCAGACTTATAAAAATATTCTTGGTGTGCATAATCAGGGTAGATCTATAAGAGTCATCCTTCTATTATATCATCTAGCTGTCGGGATCTGTGATGGTATGGGCTCTGGGCAGGCGAGGTGTGAGAAAGTGAGAAAATGAGAGAGAGAGAGAGAGAGAGAGAGAGAGAGAGAGAGAGAGAGAATGGAATCAAGGAGAGGACTCTGGGAGATATACCTGGAGCGAGAAAGGGAGAGAGAACAGGTAAAGCCGAGAAGGAAAGAAATAGGAAAGGGAAAAGAAGACTTAAAGAAGACCACGAGGGGGAGACCGTGTGTGTGTGTGTGTGTGTGTGTGTGTGTGTGTGTGTGTGTACCGACTAAAAATGAAAAAGAAAACAAGAGAAGGTCCCGTTTAACCAAAATCCACAGGTAAACTCTACGTACAATTCCCGCCACATTTCAGGCCGGCAGTTGGGGATGAGAATTGATGGGAGGGGAGAAGGCGGGGATGGGGAGGCAATTTGTGGAGGCAAGGGGAGGGAAGAGGGGAAAAAGAAAGGGAGGAAAAGAGAGGAGAAACGTTGGGGTAGAAGGGGGGAAAAAAGGGGAAGAGGGAGAGAAAAACGTACTGGGGAAAAGCGTGGAGAGAGAAAAGGAAAGTGAGTGGACAAGGTGCAGAAGGAGAGAGAGAGAGAGAGAGAGAGAGAGAGAGAGAGACGGGGAGGGGGCAAATCTCTTCACTCTTCCAAGGCGAAACAGAACTCCCTATTTCTTTATTTTCCGTGGCAAAAAAAAATGTTAATGGACAGACAAAAAAAAAATTATTTAGGACGCCTGATTATGAAGTACATTGCTGAATTTCGTTTTATTCGGCTACTACTACCACTACTGCTACTGCTACTGGTGTACTGATGGTGGTGTAATGGGGAGTGCTCAGAGCGTAATATATTGCTCGGCATGTCGCTGTGTTACTGCATCCATTACATTAATAGTACCCCAGATTTAGACCTTCCCCTTATATCACACTACTACTAATAATAATAATAACAGTAACACTCCTCCTCCTCCTATTACAACTACTATTAACATTAACATAGCCACTACTACTACTACTAACAATAATAATACTCCTTCTACTGCTAAGAATAATACTCCTACTATTACTACTGCTGCTGTTACTACTACTACTATTACTAACAATAACACTCCTACAACAACTACTACTACTACTACTAACACTCCTACAACAACTACTACTACTACTACAGTTTTATTGATCTACGACACCACTTGGGGCAGAAGCATGAGTCTTTTCACACACGTATTGCCAACACTGATTCAACAGCTGGGAAGAAAACAGTATATACTCAAGAGCTCCTCAAGCACAGAAATTTGACTAACTACAGGTATATGGGGCAAGAATTTCATAGTCTACATTTCGGCTGAAGCTTTGTATTCTCGCTCGCTTCCCTCGCTCGAATAATAATAATAATAATAATGACCAGAAGAAGAAGGGGAACATGATGATGATGATGATGACGACGATGATGATGGTAATGATGAAATACTAGAACAATTTAAGAATAGGACAATGAAACAACAACCGTCCTTTACAGAAAAACGATAAAGACACGAAGACATAGAAGCATTAGTAGGGAAAAAAAATAAATGACATCTAAAAATTACCGTCAAATATATAGGGGAAAAGGAGACTAAAGGACCAAAGAAAATAATGTAACAGTAAAGGAAAGGTAGTAATATAAGTGAACAGCATTATTAAATATATCACGGAACAACATCGACAGAAGAAACAATGAATATGGAATGTGTAGCGAAAAGAACACTAATAGTAACGAGAGGGAGGGAGAAAGGAAGGAAGAGAGATTCACTATCCTCCCTAGCAAGTTTTTTACATTCGCATACTCATTACGAGCGAAGGATATAACAATTCTAATATCAAACCTATTCAACAAATAACATAAGAATTCTGTGGACTACAATTTACGAAAGGCAACTCGAAATTTATAAAAGAGTACTGCGCACCTTAAGGGATCCCAGAGACCTTTCAATTACATCGATCTTTAGTTTTTCTTTCCCTTCCCTTATAGAGTGATACATTGATAAAAAGAGGGATAGGGATTAAGTATATAAGAATTACTGAGACTTACATGATAAAGAATTAAGTCACACCTCTATCAGCCAAACTTATAATTAAATACATAGTTCAGATTTTGAAGAATTCTGTTGGCCTCAATAAATGGTAACTTAACGACGTCCTAATGAGGATCTTGGGGACGGCTGGTTAGGCTTTTTGTTGATTTAAGTGAGGTTCGTCCCTTCCCTCCACCGCTGAGAGAGAGAGAGAGAGAGAGAGAGAAAGAGCACGTGATAAAGGAGATTCATTAAACCAGAGAGACAGACTGAAAGCATGTGACAGATTTATCAAACCAGAGAAAGAGAGGATCTATGGGTAGGAATTTAATAAATGTAAGTGCCAGAGAAGGGAGGTCATGAGTGATTACTAGAGATATGCGTGACAATAATAATAATAAAAAAAAAAAAATGCACAGAGAAAAAGAAAAATTCACCTCATCAACCAAAGTAAGAACAATCGCACCTATTACTATTAAAAATTATATTAATGCAATCACCCCGACCTACTGTACAAAGGGCACGTCTTACCCCAATATATTGTACTTTACTGCCCACTTAAAGATAAATCAGGTGCATCCACTACGCTGCACCACGTATTAATGAGTCGTGTGTACTGAGACAGAGATTACACAACATATCAAAAGTTCAGTGAAACTTAAGTACATGCACATAGGACCAAGAAGACATTATTAAAAAAACAAAATAAAGAAGGAAACGAAGCTGGTAAAGTATAACCAGCTGAACGACATAGTTTTTGCTCCGACATGGCCTAAAATGACCATCCCCACATCGTCACTGCTGAGTTGTAAAATAAGATTACCCCGAAAATACGCTGCTGGTCAATGAGAAGTGGTACGGAAAAGATGTAGAGCCGTAGCATTGTATTTTTCTCCCACAGAGCTACGTGAAATAAGCTACAAGACACAAATATAAGTAAAGTTTGGGTAAAAGTGGTTTAGTATATATAGAACTTTACAATTTATGGTAAATCAGGGACCACTGTTTACAACTGGCAGTAAAAATTAAGGTTGCTCTCTCCCTTCCACCTCAGAAAGAGAGAGAGAGAGAGAGAGAGAGAGAGAGAGAGAGAGGAACTTCAACATTACAGTCAAGCATATATATTTACCTTTAAAAAAAAATAAAAAGTGACATAGGAACGATAAAACAAGAATGAGGAAGGGATGATGATGACTGTGCATTCTGCTGCCCCCAAATACAGTACTACGGTGGGGGTACAGGAGAATGAAGGGAACCGCACTGGATACCCAATTTACTTATTTAATTAAGGTCGCTCCCCCTCCCCCCACCTGAGAGAGAGAGAGAGAGAGAGAGGTGTTCGTGAATGGTGTGAGAGAAAGGGATGTGGTCGACAAGGGAGAAATACGCTGATACAAAGGGAGAGTAAGTTTGGGAGTAAGAATCGGCCATTTGCAAGACTTGGACTACACAGAAGCTAAAAATAATAAATAAATAAATACTGAAAATTTTCTAGTAGTATTAGCACAAATCTCGCTGAAGATAAAAGATAATCGAGTGAACAATACCACACATTTTGTTAAGTACCTGCTGATCTAAGCTGTGATTCGCTTATGCCATAACGAAAATGGAGTATCGAAAACCGCCCATCTTTTCAGGGTGAGACATTGCTTATTATTTCCCTTATTGCGCGTCTCTCTCATCATTTACGTACATACCACTGCCATACATCGTTTTCTTCACTGCTCTCTCTCTCTCTCTCATTTACGTATACACCACTGCCATACAACGTTTTGTTCACTACTCTCTGCATACTAGTCCGCTCTCCTTTTCTCCTCTCTCTCTCTCTCTCTCTCTCTCTCTCTCTCTCTCTCTCTCTCTCTCTCAATAAATACGTGGTGAAATGTCAAATATATTTTCACGTGATATAAACTTTACAAGCGATTTATGTTGACACTACGAAAATTATCAGTGTCGGTATTTTCCACATTCTCATAGTCCAAAACTCCCAAGTGGCCGATTCAAGAGAGAGAGAGAGAGAGAGAGAGAGAGAGAGAGAGCAATAGCGTGAAAAAAAAAAAAAAAAAAAAAAAGGACGGACTATACCGTTTTTTTTTTTTTTTTAAGCGAGGCGAAGATGCACTGGACAGGTTGGTGATGATTGGCTGAATGCAACATTACTTTACAACCTCTTTACTCGTTCGCATTATTAATTGACAACATACAGCTGAGGGGGTAATTTGGGTCAGTTATTGGGACATTTTGCATCCAGCCAAACATCAACCTGTCAAGTGCATCTTCGCTTCAATTAAAACAAAAACAAAAACAAAAAAATAGTTTGCACGCGAGTCGTGGGAGGAAAAAGCGTAGAAAACGATGTGCGACATTGGTGTTTGCGCAAATTGTGTGTGAAAAACAGCAATTATGCCTTTGCTATCATATAATCCTAATAATACTATAAATTATTATAAAAATATATATTATGCTTAACAATGGAAAATCTTGTTTAAAATATATTTCCCTTCACTGAGTACCTCACGGGAAACAAAGACAATTAGCTATTTATATTGTTAATTGATGGACGTTTCATTCTTTAGGCTTAGAGAGAGAAAGAGAGAGAGAACTGAGACCTGTGACAAGGGAGAGTGAGTAACAACAGATGAGAGAATGGGTTTGTGACAAGGAATTTAAAGAAAAAAAGAAAAAATGGTTACGGAAAAGGATAACCCAGTAATGTCTAATAAACCAAAAAAACATTTATTATCAGCAAGGCAAGTACTCAATAAATTAATAAACGGTACTAAGGATGCTCGTACGGTACATTTCCTCCTCATTTACTGATTTATACTGAACATATGAAAAGGACTCAAGGGAACCAAGTTAACAATTCATTCTTTAATTGTAACTGTTCCTTTCCAGCCAGGGAGAGAGAGAGAGAGAGAGAGAGAGAGAGAGAGAGAGAGAGAGATTTTGGCGACCTGCAAAGTAGAGAAGTGCACGACATAAAACGAACACAATTTAATCACCCAGAGATACACACTATCATGTTCTAACAGAGATCCTACCTGAACAAAATACCACGTAAACATGGTACACGCCTGATTTATGTAAACTGTTCTACTGAGTAACAAGAGAGAGAAAACAAAGGGAGTATTTCGCTCTACCACATCAATTTAATCCAGGCCACAATCTACCACCTGAGAATGATACAGGAAGAAGAGGGGGGAAATAAAGTAGAATGATTAAGTGTGATCTTTGAGACTGAACATAGTAACGTTAACTGAAACTTAGGAACTAGAAACAAACCCATAGATTTGAAAGGGGACGAAAGCTACTTACTATGAGGGTCACTGTGAAGCTAATAAGTAAAACATATCAGGGTTTACGAAAGATAGTTAAGTACAAAGTGGTGCTAATGTATTATATGAATGCGAGGCGTGGATTCGGAATGCTGGGAACAGGTCTGGAGTGAAAGTGTTGGAAAAGAAGTGCCAGGGTCGAAATAATGGAGTGTGGTGGTTTGAGATTGAGATATTAGCTTAAGAATGTGATGTGGAAGTAGACGCAGTATGATGGAAGGAGTTGACCTGGGTGTGTTGCTGTAGTGGATAGAGACTTGTAAAGTGGATATACGGACTGGAAGGGTAGGAAGAGAGGAAGAGGCCAAGGGGAAGGTGGAAGGCTGGTATGAAGGAAGGAAGAGGCCAAGGAGGAGCTGGAAGGCCGGTGTGGAGGAAGAGGTCAAGGAGGAGGTGGAAGGCTGGTGTGGAGGAAAGAAGAGGCCAAAGAGGAGGTGGAAGGTGAGGTCACTGCAACATCTCCGCGATCAAGTATGAACTACAAATCTAGATACTAACCAAAATAAACAAAAAATTCTAGACCGAACCCATACAATTATCTTCATTAACACATCTCCAAGCCAAAATATATAACTTTTTATTGAGGAATTAGAGGGAAATCAAAGCGATGCGATTCATTGAACAAATTTTCCTGAGAGAGAGAGAGGAATTCTAGTACAAGCTCATACCGCCAGTGTCAGCAGCCACAGCCCATCATTACACCCAACCAACAATGTCGAGTCATTAACAACCTCATTAAAGCCTTGTAGTCATTAACCACTATAATTACGGCATAGTCTTTAAACAGTATCAGTATTATTAACCCAACAGGCATTAACCAGTCTAATTACTGCCTAGTACAGTCGTTAACCATTCTAATTACAGCCTACTAGTCATTAACCAATCAAATCACATCCTGCTGGTCATTCAAATTACATGGTAATCGTTAGTTTCCCTGCAAGAGTACATCCATTAACCAGTCTAATTAGTCTGGTAGTCATTAACCATTCTAATTAGTCTGGTAGTCATTAACCAGTCTAACTGCAGCCCGGTACAGTCATTAACCACCGTAATTAGGGTGTGTCTGACCCAAACAATCGGACCTGCTCACACATGCCCTCTAATTGGCCCGGCGTTAGTCCGTAATGACCGTGGCAGCGTGATGGCAGTGATTTGGGGCCTAACGAGGTAGTACGGGTAACGAGAGAGAGAGAGAGAGAGAGAGAGAGAGAGAGAGAGAGAGCACGAAGGGAAGGGAAAACATTACTTCCTTGTTTAAAATTACAAAAAAAACAAAAAAAAAGCGAGCCAGACGAAAGTTATGAGAGGAACATGGAAGAGGGAATATTAGTACTTTCCTTAAAATCGAGAGAGAGAGAGAGAGAGAGAGAGAGAGAGAGAGAGAGAGAGAGGAGGGGGAGGGAGGGAGGGGAGAGAGAGAGAGAGGAGGGGGAGGGAGGGAGGGGAGAGAGAGAGAGAGAAAGAGGTGAGAGCATTGCGTAAAATCCAGTGTAACAAGTATTTACAGACAGATAATTCCACGTGTAATGAGGTAATTATAAAACGGTAAATAATAACAACTCAAAATCAATCACACGTAATTCGATGCTTGAGTACTGTACGCCTGGCAAAGCATAATATTTCAACCTACTGAACACATAAAGGGAATTTGTAGGCACATGTATTTTCACATTTATAAAGCTCATTTTTTGCCCTGTATCAGAGAGAGAGAATGACTGTCCCTGCATTCTAAAGCTAAATTCATCATCATCATCATCGTCACTCCTATTCCCATATATTTGGTTGGAATATAAACAATACTTTCAACCCCTTCAAAAACACAACGCATATTTTCATTCATTCCTGCTACCTGTAGACTCAGAGCAGACGTTTTGTGGCGAAGGGGTTAGTGAAGAAGCCTCTAACACACACACACACACACACACACACACACGGGCACAGTAAGAAGCACGCCATCAGGGAATGTCATAAACTATACACACACACACACACGGGGGACACTAAGAAGCACGCTATCAGGGAATCACACACACACACACACACACACACACAGGAATCTCATAAACCCAATGCTTTGCCACCATCTGCCATCACTCCCCTGCCAACACCTGGGGCTTCGTGATGGCAGGCAGGCCGTCTGTGTGTGTGTGTGTGTGTGCTTGACGTGACTCTCAGAAACTCATATCCACATAACTCTGGCACTCACACACCCACATTTTTTCTCTCTCTCTCTGACATTAACATCTACGTAACAGGCTACACTGAACACTATAAATTTAACCAAACATTATTAAAAATCTGAAACCTGCACAAATTTTACTCTAAGCAGTAAGTCAGCAGTACAGTATAATAAATAAACCTCTTCGTTTCTATATACACGTGTCCTCTCTGTGATAATTATTCCTTGTAAACAGAGGGAGAAAGTTAAATACAAAAAATAATAGGGAATGGCAGAAAAACTAGGGAGACTAAGTATAAGGGTACATGTGGGAGGGTTACTTGGTCTGGCAGGAGGGAAGGGGAGAAGAGGTAGACCGAGAACGAGATGGATAGAGAGGATGATCATTATGAGGGAGGGCGGTGTGGATTGGTGGAGGGGGGGGGGGAAGCTTAAAAGGCCATCTTGGATCAACGGTAGAATTAGGGATCTGGCGAGAACGAGACAGGCAGACAGATAGATACACCAACCAGAAGATAGATAAAAATATAGATAGACAGACATTCAGTGACAGACAGACACAAACCGACAGACAGAGAAGACGGGTAAATGGACAGTAAGACATAAACAGACAGACGGAGAGCTCATAAATATTCATAATTTCAATACACATTTATCAAAGAATTCGAATATAGATAGATAGGTAGACAGACAGACAGATATAGACAGACCGGTAGATAGACAGGCATAAATTCCTGATGGTACAACGAAACACCAAAATGAGAGCGGATTTTCCAAGACCATCCCTCCTCCACTTAACCTACCTTCCGCGCTGTTAGGTTAATTAGCCTCGTTTACCTGAGCTGAGAGAGAGAGAGAGAGAGGAGGGGGGGGTGCAAACTGGTAAGGCATCCAATATCGCCAGTGCTGATGATAACATGAACTGGGAACCGGTAATATAAGTAGATAAGCTAATACCTTTTACCTCTTTCTATTTCAGGACCAAAAGGCAGCATCAAAAGAGAAGATAAGGGGAGAGAAGAGAGAAGAGAAAACAGAAGGAAAGGAGAAAAAGAGAATATACAGAGACAAATAAGAGAGAAAAACCAGCCACAAAAGAGAGATAGGAGAAGATAAGTGGGAAGTAAAAACAAGAGGAAAAGAGAAAAAGAATAGACAATAAGAGACAAAACTAACAATCACAATCACAAAGAAAAGAGAGGACTTACAATCACACCATCACCATCACAAACCACCACACAATCACTCTCATCACTATCACAATCACTAATAATCACCATCACAAACAATCACCCAATCCCTAAAACAATCCCAGTCACTAGCACCATCACATCACAAAATCATTCACCAACACTTAAAATCATCCCACAGTCACCATCACTATCACAAACCATCCCACAGTCACCATCACTATCACAAACCATCCCACAATCACCATCACCGTAATATCACCATCACTCACCACCCTCCACCATCACCAGCTATTTACACTCAAAAAATTTACAATACATCCTCATCATCCTAACCCCCTTTCGGAACAAAAACAACAGCGAATTTTTCCTCTGAATGAATTATAGATATTAGTGGATATTGGTTTCTAAATGAGTTTGGAGATAATCTAATTCAAAGACAAACGCTCGATGAGATACTGAGGACGATAGAAAGGGAGAGATAATTACTAGAATCACGTAGGTAAAGAGATAAAGGGGACATAGAAGGGAGAAGGGAGAATATAGGAGAGAAAGGGGGGTACAGAAAAGAGAAAGAGAAGAGGATTGAGTGAGAAGAGAAATGGGCAATACAGGAAAGAGAAGATAAAGAACAAAGAAATACGGAAAAGAGAGGACAGAGAGGGAAGGGGGGGAGAAAGAAGAAGGAAATACAGAAGAGACAAGAGGGATCAAGAGAGTGGGAGAAGATAAAGAAAATATAGAAAAGAAAGAGGGCAGAGAAGAGGATAAAGGGAGAGGGGAGGACAAACGAGAAACACAGAAAAGGAGGAAGAGAAGAGGATAAAGAAATAGAACAAACGAGAAACACAGAAAAGGAGGAAGAGAAGAGGCTAAAGAAATAAAGGAAAAGGAAAGAGGGAACAAGGGAAGAGAAAAAGGGAAGAGTGAGGGGGAGAAACAATATTAAGCGACGATACACCAAAAGAAGAAGAGTGATGAGAAATACAAGAAATATACAGAGAGAATAATGAGACGATAGAAAGACGGTATTAGATAAAGAGAGACAAAAAGAAAAGAAGGAAACTATTAAGAGAGAGGGAGAGGAGAAGAAAGAGATAAAGAGAGGGATTACATTACACCTAAAGACCCATAACTGAAGACGATAACATTTACATAAGTCACCCTTGCACGAGAGAATTCCACCGTTTTCTGTTTTCACGTTTTGTTTTCATACCTTCTTGTTTTCATTTCACAGGAATTTAGGTGACGTCAAAAAATACAACAACAATAAAGCAGAAAGATCACAAGCAAACTTAAAATAAATCTCGTCTATAAAAAATTCTCTAATACAACAAAAAAAGACAAAATACACGCATGAAAACGAAGACAAACCGACAAATACAAAACCTGCTCTAGAAACTATTGCTATACTGAAACATAAACAGAAACGATAGTCATCCACTGCATCATCAAGAAATTTCATAAAAATTGGCAAAACAAAACGATTATATAAAAACACAAGCAAAATAAGGCAATTATAAATATTTAAAAAGTCTTAGCAAACGGGCAGAAAGTAACAAAACATTGCCTACTGTCTGCACTCCAAGGCATCAAGAAAAACAGTATATAAATCAGATCAAGACGCCACGAGAAACTGAGAATTAGATCACAACACGCCAAGAAAAACAGCGAATTTAAACACCTAAGAAAATCAAGCAAAACACAGCACACACAGAGAGAAAACACAGAGAAGGGCAAAATAAGAGAGGGCTACTCCAGGAGGCCATGAAGGAAACAGAAGGACCCAGGAGACGGCCGTGAGGGAGAGCAAGAGTGACCATGGAGGCCGGAAGGGGTGTGGTGCTGCCCCTCTTCTTCCTACTGGGTAAGTCCCCCCATTTACGTTGGCCCTTTTTCTTTTTCTCTTTTTGGTTTGATGTACAGATTGAATTTTCAGCAGTAAGATATAAAATGAAAAACAGGTTTGCCTTTTGAATACGGTGATGTCTTACTAGTTACGTCATTAGGATTATGTATGTACGCACGTATGTATGTTGAATTTTATGTATGCACCTTATGTATGTATGTATGTATGTATTGTATGCATCAGACGCTGTTTAGATCAAAAATGAAAGTTACATTGGTTGTGTCCCAGGAAAAGTAATCTGATTTTGGTAAAGATCGACTAAAAGTTAAGGTCGAAGATTATGTGTCAAAGTTCAATATCCACGGTGAGGGGTTATTTCAAGAGAGCCTGATTAGAAATGGATCTCAGTCTGCACATATACTGTAATTGGGAATGGGAAGAAGGGACTTAGTTGCGGTATATATCAAAGGTCAAGGTCACACGTTAAGGTCAGTGTTGGGTGCGGCGTCAATGTACTTTCTGGACACTAATTCATCTTGTTCTTGCTACCACCAGGCGATCTTTATTTAGCTAATGTTGGACTTCAGGTAAAAATTGATCTTATCTGAATGTCGTGGTATTTATTTTTCCTGTTACCCCATCTGTCTACTACCCCCTCTCTATCTACTAGCCCCCCCCTCTCTATCTACCACCCCCGTCTCTCTCTCGTACAGGTGTGTGGGTACGGGGCGGCGGGGCAGGTACGGGGCTATACACAGGTCCCTACTTCCCCAGGTCCCAGCCCCGGAACGTCACCGTGCACCAGGACACCCAGGCCGTCCTGCCCTGCGCCGTCATGCAGCTCGGGGACAAGTCGGTGAGAGAGAGAGAGAGAGAGAGAGAGAGAGAGAGAGAGAGAGAGAGAGGAGGAAGACGATGATTGAAAATGAAAGATAAGCCAAAGTTACGGTAGGCAGTTTGGACTAGTGAGAGGAAGTGTGTGTGTGTGTGTGTGTGTGTGTGTGTGTGTGTGTGTGTGTGTGTGTGTAGTAGGACAGGTATAAGGAAATTAAACTTACAGATAGAGTGACAGGTGTGTACTTGAAAAGCCGATAAGGTAATTGTAGCAATTACATGACAGGTGTACTAGTGCAGGTGTGGGGATTGATAGGCATGTATGTATGTATGTAGGGTACGGGTATGCATGTATGTATGATGTATTAGTATGTATATATGTATGTATATAAAGTACGAGTGCTTATGCATGTATATTTGTATGTACGTTCGAGTACGTATACGTGTACGTGGCGGCCTAGAGAGACGGACATCAACACCCACTCCATTTTTTCCAGGTGTCATGGGTAAGGCAGAGGGACGCGGACATCCTAACAGTGGACACGTACACCTTTGTCCGTGATGAGCGTTTCAGTGTCCACTACGTTCCGGACACCTTCACGTGGACACTGGTGATCCGCTACGCCCAGGAGCGAGACGCAGGGGGCTACGAGTGCCAGGTGTCCACGGAGCCTAAGATGTCCATGGTGGTGCATCTTAATGTGATAGGTGAGGGGGAGTTAAGGAGGGTGGGAAGGAGGGGTGAAATAAGGGGAATGGGGGTGTGAGAGAAAAGGGGTTGGGGTGGCGTGTTGTGGGTGATGGGTTGAGAGAGAGAGAGAGAGAGAGAGAGAGAGAGAGAGAGAGAGGTCCAGTGGAAACAGACAAGGAATTTCTGTGCGCCTTTGTGTGGATACCAAAACAGAAAACGCGTGGGTTGTGTTGGCATATTTGTGTGGAAGAGGGAAGCTGAGAAAAGAGAGAAATGAAGAAGGAGAAAAAGAGGAGAAAAGGAGACATACCAGGGGGATGGAGGGAGATAACGAACGAAGAGGAGGAGAGGGAAGAGGGATGGAGAGGAGAGGAAGAGGGGAGGAGAGGAAGAGGACGGAGGGGGACACGGGAACCTTCGAGAGTAAGATGTAGGCCCCTCATGTGATATCTTTGGTCACGCATCTTACTGCTAAAGGTGTGAGAAAATTAGAGACAAAGAATTAGAGATAGAAACAGACGGAAGGAGAGGTGGGTGCTCTTGTGTGTGTGTGTGTGTGTGTGTGTGTGTGTGTGTGTGTGTGTGTGTGTGTGTGAAGATAAGCGAAATGACGCGAAGTAGCAATTATTCGCCATAAAAATCAGGTCGCCTTTATTTTCTTCACATGGACATTATCTGCATTAGGTCAAGGTAGTTTAAGTAGGTCATTTAAGGTCAAACCATAATACTTCTGGCCTGGAAAGTGGCTTTAATAGTACATACGATTCTTCACTTCTTATGTGTATAGAGTTATTTCCTTTTATCATGGAATTCTCTTCGTTAACACCCTTTATTATTATGATTTTGAATTTCCTTTTCCTTATCATTTTCGTGGAAGAGTTGCATACGATACCAGATAAGTTTCGCTTTTTATTTATTTTTTTTTTTTTTTACATTTAGCCAGTCACAGCTTACCCCTCTCCTATTTTTTCTTTTTTCTTTTTTTTTTAACATTTCAGCACAAATCTTCCTCATCTACTTTCGTTTATTTATTTATTTATTTATTTTTAACCTTTCGTCAGTTACATCTTCCCTCTCTCCAACAGTGCCGAAAGTGGAGATCATGGGGGCGGAGGAAAAGTACGTTCGGCTGGGCTCCACGGTTCGGCTCCAGTGCACCGTCAGCTCCACCGTGCAACTCCCGGACTACATCTTCTGGTACCGGTCGGGGGAAAGGCTGCTTGATTACGGACACCCGCGGCTCAAGTTCAGCGTGTGGCAGCGTGGAGGGCAGGGGAGTGAGATGAGCATGACGTCGACGCTGCTCATCTCCAAAGCCAGACCCAGCGACGCGGGGAACTACACGTGCCAGCCCTCCAACCTCCACCCCGCCACCGCCATACTCCATGTTCTAAACGGTGACTTACGTGGATCATTCCTAACACCTCTCCCTTACCGATTCATTTTTTACAGGTACACGTGTCTCCCCCACATTGTAAACGGAGACTCATTCGAATAATTCCAAACACCTCTCCCTTACCGATTCATTTTTCATATTTACACTTGCCTCTCCCTCTCCAACCTTCATCCCCCTTTCTAGAAAAACAAGAGAAACGAGGAGACCAATTTTGTCATTTACTTATACTTTTATTAACTCCTTCACTATCAATGAGTGTTTCCTGGGTCGTTTCCTTTACTTTTCAATGCTAAGGTTTTTTTAATGACTAAAATTCTAAATACTGTTACAATAAACTCCAAACAGCTGAACATCAAGAACAAGGCTCCCGCTATAACGAAATTCTGGCTATGCTCCTGATACCTTATGTTCTGAAATCTAGATAGACTGATTCCTATTTTGCCTCGCCCTATTTAGTGCATATCCGTGTTCAATGCATCCACCCTCTCACCCTCCCTCTTGCACACTGATTCAGCTAACACTAACTCTCAAGTTTATCTCCAGCCAGACGCCTTAATCCCGGAGGGGGTAACAACTCTGCCTCCACACGTCCTTGCTAACTTAACCCTGTCGGCTCACCAGCATGGGTATCCTAACTGCACATCACTCACTGCTCCCTAATTCTACCTGTTACATTTTTATCTGATTTAAAAAGTTGTCAGTGTGTGATTAATTACTGTACTCTCATATTAAAATGCAAAAATAATATTGGTTAACGACATATCTGACACACAAAGCCTGCTCTGGAAATCATGGTACCGTGTATAGCCTAACTAACCTACCACAAACGCATTTTTACTCATATTTCCTGGCAGTATTAGCTTGCAACAAGAATAATTGCACTCATAACAGAATCCTGCACAGCAACTGCACAGTACCTATACATACGCTATTGTTGATCGTGATTTGACAGTATGGTTAGCTTGAGCCGATGTTACTGGGTTATATTTGTTACATTAATTCAAGTTGCGATAGTTTATATTAAGTATTCTTCAATTATATTAGTGTAAAACTGAGCAAAGTTAGTATATCTGATGCCCTCAAAATGAAAAAAAAAGTATAAATTTGAAAAAAAAAAGTATAAACAAAGATGCTACCTCAGTCTGGCCTTAGTTCGTACAAATATGATGCCCCAAAAGGAAAATATATAAATGCAAAAAAAAAAGGAATACTAACTTACCTGCGCTGTAGGTGTAGAGCCAGTAAGAGTTCAACCACCAGTCACTCTCCAGTCAGTCTACGTCCTGTGACTGTGGAGGCTTTTATTCGGCTCGGTAAAATCGTCTTATCTGAAATACAAAAGGAAATTCAATAAATGTTCAGTTTAGTTTAAGCAGCAGACACCCGTTACAAATTCGATTCCTACTCTTCCAATTTCCATATTTTCCCGATTAAATTATATTATTATTATTATTATTATTATTATTAGTGTGTGTGGGAGGTTACTCATAAAATCCATACTTTGTTCTCCCGACGTGTTGCTGCTTATTTGACGTAGTGGCGGACACATTCTAAAAGCTACAAATTTGACCTAAACTCATTTTTTTTTTTTTTTTTTTCCATTTTGGCGGGTTAGGTGCAGCTGCAATAGGTTAGGTTAGGTTAGGTTTGAGGCAGACAAGACGGCAGTTACGCAGAAATTCAATATTTTTTTAACTCACGTTCCTAAGGAAAATAATTTTAGTACTAGATACGTCACGTTTATGAACATTTTATTTTCGAACAAAAAATACTGGTGAGAACAAACAAAATATACCTACTTTGAGATTTTAAAAGGACGCCTTCCTCCCCCCCCCCCCTCGACTGCGTGTTTACTGCCGTTCTCGCCGACTGGACACGACGTCAGTACATCAAGCAAGTTCAAATGTATACAATTTGAACATCATAAATTGCAGTGGAAACCTAACTGGAGAGGCGTTGAAACCTAACTGGGGGACTTCGCCCCCAGAACCCCTAGTGATTATAATCTATCTTAGCTTGCAAACTAACGCCCGTAGTCTTGCAATGAAACTGAGGGCAGGGGTAAGACAGGCCAAAACATGCGTTAAGAGCGTTTGGTAATCATGGCGCGTTCGGTATTCATCACGCTACCATGCGAAGACGAAGGTGGGTGTGATCATAAAGCAAAATCTTAATACAAAATATTATACAGATTAGCAAAATAACGCTCGGCGATTAAATTGATAAACCTCCTATTCCGTAAAATCCAAGATAAACGAGGTATGAAGTACAATAATGGAACCACCGGGATATAGTTTTTAGGGCAAACATAAAAAAAAAATGCCTACTGTATACGCTAATCTACAAAAAAAATAGTCAACACGTCATTCCAATAGGAAATTTAAAAATACCGCGTGACCCGTAATTTTAACTGGTTGGGTTAGGTTAGGTTTGGTTGCCTCAATTAGGTTAGGCTTGGTTGGTTACACTGTTAGGCTTGATTAGGTTGTTATTTTTTGGTTAGGTTAGGTTATTTTCTGGTATGTTAGGTTAAGTTAGGTTGGGTTAGTTTCGATAGTTTACGTTAAGTATGATATGGCTAAGTTATGAATATATGTCTGGCAAGTAACATTAAATACCGGTAGATGTGTAGACTTTAGAAAGGCCGCCACTACACATGCGAAACAAACACGCGTCTGAAATCGGAATGAGCGATGAAAAATTAAATAAATAAAATGCGAACAATTCTTTACCACCGCTAATAGGATTAGAACAATATAGAAAACAACCAGGAAGAGTTGGATTTAAAATGGTAAGGTATTTCTACAGCTTAATAAAACCAGCCGAAAGTTACGTTACTCAAGTTTTCCTCACCTCTTTCCCGTCAAAACAAATGGCAACTTTATTATTACCTTCTAGGAGCGGTAGGTTTCTCTAGGCTGAATAAAATTGCGTAACGATAAACGGAATAAAATACAAATTCGTTCACAGCAAAAAAAAAAGCGTAAAACTCGTTACGGCCATGCAGACTGGCACGCCTTCACCCCTGCCGTAAACAATCACCATGACAACATCTCCAGAGCATCACCAGTTCAAATCCGACTTACCTTTGACACACCACTGAGCAATTTAGGGTGATTTCGTTCTCGCAGGCACCCTATCAGTCTACTATCGAACCACAGTTACAAACAATACAACAAAAACTAGGGCAACGGGAGGAGCATCGTCATCCACGTCTCCCCCGACTCGTGAGCGCTTCTCTTGTGAGTGACGTCACTGGCTACAGCTACATCCACGTTCCGTAGAGTCGAAGAGCGGGATATAATGATGTAATCGTCCATAAACATGATTATTACTGGCACTAAATTAATATCCTTACACGTATTTTTTTGTAACATGAAGAGAAAATCTCACTATTTACACTTAGGACTCTAGGCGGGCACTTGTAGATATTTTGTCAACCCCGCCAGCCAGTCGCCACGGTCGGAACCACGCGGTCGGGACAACAATAAAGGGGTTGGTTTCGACTATGCAAAAAACCTTATGCCCAAAGCTTAGTAAACCGTGAGTTATTATTATTAAACGTATAGAATAACAATTATTGGAGCAAACTTAAGTACTTGATAGCCTAGTAACAGGGTCTTATGTTGATTCATGTTGCATTTCGAAGCAGAATGTATACAAACGAAGTATTAGCCTACATCACAGTACTGTGTGAACTTGAATGAACCCTAATGAACGAATTTCAAATAATATATCATCTTTTCATATATGACCAGCAACATGACACTATGGAACAGCATAATTGTTTGTTCTTTATGTTCGATATAACAGTTCGAACTTTTCTTTGTGTAAACGAACCCTTGATGCGAACTCAGTAAAGCGTAAGCGTATATCAGTAACACAACGGCAAAATATATTAACCCTAAACGCATGCGGCTTTCAGATTTAGCCATGACAACCTGAGAGTTGTTTCATATTTGTGTTTACGAGTTCTTGACTGCAGTTCCGGGCTTCCTTATCAAAGTAATATAGAGATCGCCTGCCATCTTGCCTGTCCTTGATTGCTCCACTCAGCTGATTGGATCTCTTGCGGGGCACGATGTAATAGTGTGTTCTGCTGTGTGTAATTAACGCTTTGTAATTAGGGTGCGCAAAATTATGTAGGTCATTAGGAAGCACAGATATGTAGGGTTGTTACTGAAGGCTGTGTTATTAATATATTGAAAGTAATATAGCTGATTATTGACGAGGGTGTAAGTTATGTGATTAGGCCATGCAATATGAGATAGGCAATTAGGATATAATGTTATAGGTATGATATTAAAGCTTATTTATTGAGAAGCTGAAGGCTATGTGATTTGGTACTGAAGAGGCTGAGTAATTTGGACAGTACGATGATGTTGCGAAATTAGAATATGCAAGGAATTATGCATTGTAGTTGGCCATGTGGAGAGGATGAAGGGTGAAAGACTAACGAAGAGAGTACAGTATATGTGAGTGAGGTGGAGGGGGGAAGAGGGAGGGGGAGGCCGAGGATGAGATGGAGGGATGGGGTGGAGAGGTATATGAGAGAGGGGGGTGTGAGTTGGGAGCAGGGCAGTGAAATGGCGGGGGACAGGGTGACTTGGAGGCGATTTGTTTGTGGCCACCCCAAACGGGATTGAGGCGTCTGGCAATAGATAGATAGATAGTTGACTTATTGATATGCTAGAGGTTATAAAGGTAGTTATTAATGACGGTATATAATTAGGATGGCATGAAACCATTTAGTGGAGGCGTTGAAAACTATTAAAGTCATTAGAGCTGACTGATAAATTTACTTTGGCATCCCCTTCCACAGACGAGGAACCAGCCGCCATCCACAAGGGCTCGGCGAGGATTGCAGCGCCATTTTCCCCCTGGTGGCTGATTCTTGCATCTACCCTCGCGCTCCTGTGGCCCTCCCCTCTCTCCCCTCACCCCCATGACGTCACCGGGAGGGGAGGGGGAGCCTGGAGGGGATGGAGGGGGGGCGGTGTGGTCTACAAGGGTCTCAAATAGCCGGGGTTCTCGGTTTCTGCAAGTTTATGAGAGGAGAGGAAGTGCAACGCGCCAGACTACGCTGTGGCCATGGAATATTACTTTATTGTCTACTCGTCTTTCTTGTATCTCATGGTAGATTCACGGACACTGATTCTCTCTCTCTCTCTCTCTCTCTCTCTCCCCCCAGTCACGCACGGATAGCCTACATGCCACCCCTCTACTCACACACACACACACACACACACACACACACACACACACAGTCTCCGAACAATGACCACCTTACTTATTCACAAAATTATCCCATAAGTCGCAACCACGTCTAAGAAGAAGAAGAATAGAAGATATACGAGAGTAGGAGCTTCATGAACAAAGTAAAAAAAAACAAAAAAAAAATGAAAATTACTTAAGTCCTGCAACTGAAATAAAAATGTCTTCGGAAATTCTAATAAGTGATATGGAAGAGGAGCTATTTTTTTTTTTTTTAGAATCCGAAATTGTCTCTCCTCATTAACGATTTCAGTATATTTTGCTTTATTATAATTCGTATTTCTTCATTGTTTATTGTTTATCATATTATTTATCATCATGTTCTCTGGCCTTTCCTTCCAATCCTCTCTCCTTTTAATTTTTCAGTTTGTTTTGCTATAGGCTTTTTCGTAATAATTTTCACTTATCCATTTGTCTAGCAGGTGCACGAGGATTTTACTTTCTCATCCTGTTTTTTCTCCTCCTCCTCCTCCTTCTTCTCTTCTTCTTCTTCTTCTCCTCCTCCTCCTCCTCCTCCTCCTCCTCCTCCTCCTCCTCCTCTCCTCTTCCTTCTCCATTTTCTCCTCTCCTCCTCCTACTCCTCTCGTCTTCATTCTTCTCTCCTCCTTCTCCTCCACATCCTCTCCTCCTCCTCCTCCTTCTTCCTCTTTCACTTACTAGTGTTGATAATTCTCTTCTTCTTTGGCTTTTTCTTTAATTCTAACACTCTTTTTCTGAGGGGTTAGGGTCAGAAAAAATATGCTTATGTGATTCAGTCGTTTCATAAATATAACCACTATCCTTCTCTACTTCCTGTGAGGGGTGACCGAGCAAAGGATCTACAGGTGTTTGTCCCTACTCAGTAACGATCCCATTTTCTCCCAAGTCATGCCTCGACCTGGATTTTTTTTTTAATATAGTCCCTGCTGTAACTATTTTTTAAAGGTAAAACGAGAAATAAAGGATTTTGTGATTTGCAGGAAGAATGAGGAATAAGACTTCTCTTTTTGTAGGACGAACGAGAAAAGAAAAGGTGGTTTGAATTTGTAGAAGGAACGAGAAATAAGGAGAGATTTGTGATTTGCAGGAAGAGGGAGAATTAAGGAAAGACTTGTTTTTGTAGGAAGGACGAGAAATAAAGATTATGTGATTTGCAGGAAGAATGAGAAATGAGAAAGATTTTTATTTGAAGGGAGAACGAGAAACGCGGGAAATGTTCTGTGATCTGTTTTTGTAGGTGGAACGAGAAATAATCAAAGAATCTGTGTTAATGATATAAACAGCATACAGGAGAATAATGCGATGTAATACTCAAAATAAAGCGCCGAGGAAAAGGTGCTACGGAACCTCCTGCTTCTCGAAGAATACGGACCATGGGTGATTCTGCACTAGTACGATAAATAAACAAATAAATAAATAAAAATAACACGACAGGGAACAAACCACATTTCATTATTATTATTTTGGGGGGTTCACCCTTCATAATTTATCAGCCTTGGAAAACGTCGTGAATAATGCGAAGAGGCGATGTTCTTTGACAAACTCTTGCATACTGGGAAAAAAAAATGAATAAATAAAAATGGTTTCACATACTTCTTGGTAATTCATCCCTTGAAAAACGTTGTGAATAACTTGAAAAAGACGATACTTTATTACAGACTTGCCTTTTGGAATATAAATGAATAAATGCAAAAAAAAGGTTCTACATTCTGGTTACTGTCTCATTTCCGCTTCGATATGTGTAAGGTGTGTGTACATCTGTGTGTGTATATTCGTGTGTGTGTATATATCATGTGTACATTGAACTGATCCATCTCTGACCACCGTATTGTGTACAAAGTTTTGACAATATATGGAATCCTTATAACAGGTAGTTTTTTTCCTTGACCTTTCCTGCAAGATTAGTTAAGAGATTGAGGGTGAGCTGGGGGTGCTAAAGATGGATGCCTTCACGTGGTGGCACTAATATAACTGGGTGGTGGAACTGCCTAATCATATAAACATCCCTTAACTCCCTCCTTATCCCTCGAGAAAAGGATGGTGTACTGTCGGAGAGGGTAACTTCAGCCTGCAGTCCACCGGATTCACGTTTCAGATGTACCTGGGGATATGAAAACTACCAGCCTAGTATTACTATTTGGGTGAGCGGGGGGTGGGGGGGTAAATCGTACTATCAGTGGGAAGATATTCATCAAAAAAAAATCTGAAACAAAAGTTAATCACAAAAAAAGGGGAGGGGGGGGGCAAAAGATACCTCATATACAGGGTTATCTTTGGTATGCCATTATTTGTTTGTAAGTGGCTAAGATGACATTATAGTGCTTTTTCAATAAGTTACCTCTCTGCAAGGCTGCAAGGATTCCCACCCCCCATGTAGGAAGTGATCAGTACACATACAAGGGGTGAACCATACAGCATAGTCGGCAACACTTAAATATGTAATGGAAATTAAGTGAAGTTAGTCTGTTAGGTAAAGACGGTAAAAAATTGGTATCAAGAAATTTATCAACCCTTAACTTCTTTATTTCCTGATGTGGAGAACTAAAATTTAGCATTAGTTTACTTTAACATGGCCTAGAAGAGACACCTTCTTATCTCAAATACTGATACGTGGCCCATGAGAGGGAGAAGGGGATGGTAGGAAGAGAGAAGTAGGAAGAAGAAAGGGAGGGAGGGAAGGTAGGGTATGCACGGGATTGGAGAAAGGAGGAAGAGTGGCTAGAGAGAGAGAGAGAGATTGTATTTCACATATAAAGTAGTCACTAATCAAAGTGCACATTGAGTTTCTGATTACTAAAATGCACTGCGGCAACCATAGCCTTTAAATTTCGCGCGAACCTTTTATTTACATTTCGAACGATGATTCGGTAACTGTCAATGTCGGTAAGCATTTTTCTGTTGAGATATTCATGAAGGTGCAGTCACATAAAAACTGTATCTGTGGTGCAATATTATTATCCTCGATATGCTAAATACAAATAAAATATATGAGGGAGGGGGAGAGCGAGTTGGGGGGAGGGCGGTCAAATGGTGGGTGACAGAGCGACTTGGAGGCGTTTTGTCTGGGGATATCCTTTGCGGAATGCAGGATTAGGGCGTCGGGCTATAGATAGATAGGTAGAAATAAAAGTTATATTATGAGCTTTACTTCTTGAAGTGAGCCGAACCCGAGTTCACTCAAAGGGAAGAACTGTGATAAGGTAGTGTAGTTCATGTTGAAACACCGTATATTATAGTCTTCTTACGCTGTTATATCGATTGAATCTATGAAGCAGGCATAGCTGTTGAATCTGAAGTAGATGTCAAAAGCATTAGCCTTCGCATCATTGCTAAAAGTGTAAAAAAAAGTCCGGTAATCATTGTGGTTTTCCAGCTCCACGACGGTAAAGGGTGAATTCCATTACATCATTTTCATTAACTGTGTAAGTATAAGGGAAATCCATTATGCATGATTTAGCAGTCATTGTAGGGTAATTTCTTAGTGGATGCCAAACCAGGGTAACAACCAACCTAACCTAAGGACTGCAGAAACCTTGGTGTCTGTGGAGGCGGTGAACAGAAACCATTATAGTTATGGGGGAGTTGGACAGAAACCATGGTATTTATGGAAGAAGTGATTGTCTTTTTCATCAGCAATATTGAATTCATTTTTTGTGCACTTTTTTTCTTAAATTACATCATGAGAAACATTTCATCATTATATCTTAAGTAACATAGGTTCCATCACCTCTTCACCGCTGAGAGGGACGCCTTCTAGCAGCGGCACTGATATAGCCAGGTAGTTTTGCTGCATGGTTCAACAAATGTTCCTCAGCTCTCTCCCAATTCCCCACAAAGAGGCTAGTGGACTGCAGGAGGAGGGCAGCTTCGGCATACAGTCCACCAGGTTCACGTTCAGATAAGTGTGGGGTTGCTGCTACTACTATTACATCATCCCTTCACTACAAGAGGTCGCCCTTGGACTAAATGAATCGTTTGGTCGTTGTGTAAGAAAGCTGTCACCCTGTTAATCTCATCAACCCTACTATGTCACTAAGATATTATTATTGTTACTGGACAGTTATCAGCAAGAGAGCCATATGAAATTAAAGGGATTAACAGGGATGTATGTATTCTGAGGTGAATCAAATTGTTTGGAGACATAAAATGAAAAATAAGGCCTCGAGTGGAAGGAGCTGAGTTGAGGAACTATTGTAGGTAGCTGGCTGTTTACTTGAAGGACAAATGTGAAAGTTGCCTGTGTCATAACTAATGTTTCTCATTGTCTTGGTTACAACGGCTAGCCTCCAAGATGTTAATTTGTAGTACAGCACTAGAACTCCTTGATTTTAGGATATGTTTTTAAATTATTGGTTCTTCTGTATATCATATACTGCAAAATACAGTACCACTACAGTATATTGTAGTTATGATCACCATTCTGATGGTAGCAGGATATGCTCCTAAATGCCTTCATTGTCTGGTAGAGTGTAAACAGAACACAATACACTTCTCGTACGAGTATAGCCTATAGTAAGGTACATAATCTTGTCATGAAATGGTTTTACAGTTACTGTGCAGTTGACATGCCTGATGAATATTTTATTACAACAGTACAGTGCTTCGTTCAGCTCTTTATTGTTTTTGGTTCAGACTGTTCTAAATTTGGGGGTAAGTTCTTAAAAAAAATAAATAAATAAATAAAATATTTATTGGTAATCTATAAGACTCTGTAGTGTACTTCATAATCCCCCAGAGTCTGCGGTAGGCTGTAGGCTGTATGTTTGTCCCAGTAAGGCTAGGAGCAATTTTTATATTTTGAGCAGTTTCTTTTCAGATAGCAAGTTTATACTGTAGAACTTCAGTGCCACTTCAGCGCTCTATCTTGTGCCTTTAGCATAAGAGAAGGAAATGCATACAGTATTTTGTGTCAACAAGTGGGTTGGTGGAGGGTTAGTGCCCCTCCCCGTAAAACAAATAACTCAAAGTCAAATGGCCACCCCTTGTGGGATTGTGGCATCTGGCAATAGATAGATAGATAGACAAGTACTTCACAATTATATCTGAAGAATGTAGTTGACCTTGGAGCAGTGAAATAATCCATACGTGCATTAGAAGCATAGGGGCTGCAGGCTAGGCTTCCACGTCCAGAAGTTTAAGGCAAGTGACCAGTTGCTGACCATAATGTAATGTGCTGTAAAATTTCTTGACAGTAGCAGGTTACGTCTGGTGGGAATGGGTCTGAGGAAGGTTGGGAGTGATGGGTCGGCATACATGCACTCCAGCAGCAGCTGTGGCACCATCACCGTGGTTATTGTGGAGAAAGACAGCTCATTCACAGTCACAGTATGCACAGTTGTGTTGGTTGTTCCGAGTAATGGCTTGAACTTTCACTTTGTTGATTTTTCTTATTCTTTTCTTGCTGTCTAATCCCTTCATGTTGATGGTTTTCTTATTCTATTCATGTTGCTTATCCCCTTCACTTGGATTATTTTCTTATTCTTTTCATGCATAACTTTTCTTTGATTATTTAATATTTTGATTGCTACTTAACTTTGATGATATTCTTTTATTGCTGCATAACCCCTTCACTTCAGTTTTCTTATTCGTTTCTTGCTATATCTGTACAGTTTTATTCAGCTTAGGGGTGACTTTTCAAACTGGAGGATTTAGATAGAGCTTTCATTATCCCTTTCAGTATGAGAAGTCTTTCTTTAATTGATTAAAGCCATCAGAAAATATTAAATATCAACTGAAAAAAGATGTCACAAGTTTCAAAGAATTTAACTTGTAATATGTATGCCAAGGTGACAGTATTTCTGAAAATTTAGTCGTGTTATAGAGTACAATATATGGCCTCGAGTTCTTTCACCATAACATTGCCTAGATTTTCATCATTTTGTAGCATATTTTGCTTAGCTAGGTCAATGACAGAAAAAGAGTACTGTGGGTCAACATCCTTTCCATAGCATCATATTCTTGTGTTAATCTGTTGTTATAACTCCTCATTTAAGTTAGAGAGATGGCCATTTTAGGCCAAGTTATAGTAAAATGATATACTGTAATTCATTTTGTTGTGGCTCAGGCACTTTCTCCTGCACAGTATGAATTGCAGACATTCACCTGCATCAACCTGACATTCCCAAAAATCTTTTGTAGAGAGTTACTGTAAGAATATCTGGCTTGGACATTTAGCTAGGACATCCACAGCTCTGCTTATAATGTATCTGGGGCTCAGAAAATTATGATTAGTCCAGACCTAAATATCTCATTAGGAAAATGCTTTTGGACAGTTTACTTACCGTAACCTCATTCCTGTGGAACATCGTCTCGTGGCATTCCCAAACACTGGCATCCTAAAATTATTACCATCTCATTGTTCGTCACTCCAACCTTATTTAGCACCAGAATTTAGCATCCTCCAAGAATTAACTCTCATATAAGATGCGCATAGACACAGAATGATAAGTAATAGAATTTGTTAGATTCTGGAAGTTGTGCTACAATTCAGTGTTTGAAATTGTATATACAGTATATAATGAGTAGAGTATTCGTCATCCCGAAGTAAAAACTAGTACAATACCACATAACTGCAGCATTATAGCAGGTACTGTACTTACTTCATACACCTCAAACTCATATCAACAGAGGTGTAATGGTGTCTACCCATTTTTTGGGGGTGTAGTATACTTAACCACTGTAGTCTGATGACCTTCTTTTTTTTTTTTTTTTCTAATTGTTATTTCCAGTCAGTTGTATTCACCGTAGGGAGTGATTAATTATAGGTAGTATACTATCTTTTTATTGCATAATCCCTAAAAATTGCCTATAAAAATATCTTTGTATTTATCTATACTTTTCTTTGTTTGTGTAGACCTTGTTAAACTCGGGGATGTTTCTCGTTTTTTCAGATCTGTTTACTGGTGATGCTGTTTTTATTGATGCTACCATACAATATTATTTTCGGGAGAGGAAGATTTTACTGTTGTGTTAAATATAAGTACAGGTACAGTTCAGTAATGTAGAATACTGTACCTTTCTTTAGTTGCAGTGAAATGTTCTTAGAGTGGTATTTTAACTCATGAGATACTTCAGTAAACGTTGATATTAGTGCTGCTGTACCTCATGTACTAATTTTCACATAAACATTTTCATTGGAAATCGAATGATGCTATATATATATTTTTTTAATTAGGACCTGATTAAGCACTTCTCGTGTGCTTTGCATTATATCTCTAAGGTAACGTGACTTTCTGTGACCTCATGTTGTAAGGTAATCCACAGCAACAAGGGTAAAGCTTTCCTAGTCACAGTCCATATATCTCCTCCGAGCACTATTCTTTTCTCCTTTTTAATTCCATGTATTGAGATAGATGATTAGTACTGCTGCTTCCATTTCAGCAGTTAAAAAAGAAATGTTCTTTGTGATCAGATAAACGAGAGCAGTGAGGGTGTAGTCAAGTGGTGTCACAACCTGAAGAAGAAGCCCCAGGAGTATGTGTCCATATTGAGCCAGGCTTTGGAGGGAGTTGCAGATAGCAACACAACGGAATCAAAAGCAGGAACACCAGAGGAAGGTGGACAAGACGACATCTTTGAGTTGCAGGATGGGTGTCTGGTGTGGAAGCAGTATTTCCCACCCCAGAAGGTGTATGGGAAGCTGGGGAGGTTTAAAATGGAGAAGGTAAACTGAATTAATGCGTTCTTAGGCAGTACTTTTCATCATTGTATATAAAAACAAAGAATTTTTATTTGTTCTCATCCAGTACTTTTCATCATTGCATTTTTGAGAAGCTTTTTTATTTATTTTTTACTATTGTTATTATTTTTTTCAATAGATGAAAGAATTTTTATTTGTTCTCATCCAGTACTTTTCATCATTGCATTTTTGAGACGCTTTTTTATTTCTTTTTTATTATTATTATTATTTTTTTCAATAGATGAAAGAGTCTTGCATCTTACAGTACAGTATAAATGTGAACTGCAGATTTTGTATATTTTTAGTGTTATTATTGGACTCCATTGGAAAATACGTGAATCTATCATAGGTAATTATCTGAGTGCAATAACCTTTGTATTTTGTACTCTTCAGTAAGCTGCTACACTGTTCACTTTCACTAACACTGTATAATGTGGCTGTAGTTTGGAATTACATTGTCAAAATGCTTTCAGAAAAGTACTGTTGGTATATGTAAATTTGTTGCCATATTCAAGGATTACTTCTGTATTTATTCATCCTACTTTTCCCCACCACCAGATAGACTATGAAGAAGCTGTGAGGCAGTGCCTGGCAGGAGTGATGAGTGATATGAAGGACAAATCCAACTGTATCCTTAAACTTCAGAAAGAGTCACAAGAAATGTCCAAAAGTAAGCATAATTCCATACTAACATTTTTTTTTTCTTTTAATGACTAAATTACATCCATACACATCACCTGCACATCATACTGCCTGTGGTATTGAGACCATTCCATCAACAGCAAGTTAAGAAAAGGAGTACCGTATTATTCCACTGTCTTCTCAGCTTTCCTCAGGGCTTAACACCCTCAAAATTGTTCATATGCATTATGTACTGTATACCCTTTGCACAGTCCTCTTCAAACCAGTGTGTGTGACCTCATTGTGACTGTACCATCCAAACATACTCTTCTACAATTTGTTCGATAGACTTTGTACTCCACATCTTTACGAATTCCTTGTGCATTTGAGTTTGTCTTGCAGTCACTCAGACCTTCCCACCTTATGTATTTGTAAGTAGTGTGATGATGATGATTATGATGATGCACACTGCCATCAAGTACTGTACTAATAACATTCAAGCTCTTCTGGGAGAACATATGAGATTGTATGAGATGTTCACTAATCATTTGTCTTCAGCATTTGAAAGTGATTTCCTTAATTCCATTTATGTAAGGCCTTAACTCTTTCAAGGCCAAGCCTAAGAAACTTAATACTATATTACCTCATATGACTACAAATTGCACAGTCTGCTTCATGTTTTTTGGACCTGCTGTAGTTATGGCTGCAGTATATGTTGTTTAATCAAATTAAAACTGAAAGGGAACCCACTAAAAGAAGGGGGGACATTCTGCAGCCACACACACCCTACATGACTGGAGCTCACTCTTGATATGATATCCTACAAAGTAACTTTAGGATTATAGAACTGACACAAAACAAATCATGCACCACACACATGTGAGGTGGAGCTGAAATATGATAGATTTGAATGATGAATGAATGGATATGTGTACCATTTAACTGGGCACTCTGTTAACAGATTGGCTTTTGTGCTATCCTTGTCCCATTCTTGGTTCCTTCCACCCCGTGTATTAGTGGGAAATACTGCATGATGATGATAGTTACTGAATAAGAGTACTAAACTGGTCCCTGGGTTGAGTAAAATGTGCAAGGACCATTATTTTTTATTTACTTTTTTATGTATTTTGTATTGATAAACAGTATCCATCTTCATAGATATTAGGAATAAGAATTTATATCAGTGTTGCTGAGATATTGTTTTCTTCCTGTGCTAAGTATTGCATATCTATTGTATCTTCCTCTGTACTTCCAAAATATAGGCACAATGAATTTTCTACAGAATTGGATAAAGCCATGGAATTAGCAACGAAAAGTGTGAAGGCCAAGGAAGACTTTGAGAAGGAGATTTATGGCAAGTGTGCTGTGATCATCAATGCCAAGAAGCAACGCATCATTCAGCTCAAGTCCGCCAATCGACCCAGCCCATCACCAGCAATCAACATCAGTGACGAAATTGGTCCAGTGGAAGAGAGTAAGCGACTTGTCAAGAAGCCAAGAGTTGATCCCAGTGGCAGTGATGGCTACAACTCGGACACAGATGTTGATGAACCAGAGGTTTTAGATCTGTCCAGCAGTGATGAGACACAGTTTCCTCTCCCCTCGGGAAGCAGACAGCAAGATGCACAAATTAAAACGAAAAAATGTGCACCTGTTAATGTGCTGGATTCGCAAGAGCTCTTTAATAACAGTCTAGAGGCTGAGTTATACCCTCCTAACTCAAGCAACAAAGGCCTCACAAAGAATGGAACAGAGAAAAATGGAACTAATAAAAGCACTGGCAAGCAGCTGCCATCCTCAAAGAGTATAAGTGGTCAACCAGGACAGTCAAAACGGGGGACAAAACAAAGTGTGTCAAAGGTAGAATCAGAGAGTTCAATTATTAGTGAACTCTTCTAATGTGCATGTGTATTTGAGACAAACTGTGAAGAGTAAATAGGTTTGGACAGGTTAGACCCAAACAGATTAGCTATATTAGAAATAGGCAGTAAAGTTAATGAGGCGATGAAAAGGAGAAAGTGGGGATGTATATCTTGAAATCTGGTTTGAGATGAAGTGGTGGAGTATTTAAAAGTTAAAAGTGGTGATATGGTTGTTGTGTTCCATCCATGTTGTTTAATAATATAGAATATAGTTCTTGTATATGTATAGGTAGTCTGTTTGCTCTCAGTGTTGGGATTCACACACAATTTTATAATGTCCAGTCAGGAAATGTGTCTCTTGTTAGTGATTTGTTAGTGTTACCGTAGATATTGCCATTTGCATTGACTTACACGGACTGTTGACATACACAGGTTAGTAGATATTTAATGTGTGACTTTTATACATATTTTGTTTAAAGATTGATTATTTTGTCTACCACTGCTATATACTGTATACTTGTTTTTAACATATGCTGTATTTATTAATCGACCCAACTCACAAAGTGAAATAGAATTAGCTACCATACGAGTAATATGTGGTACCTATCCTTTGTCTGTCTTCTCTCTTAAGTATAGGTACAGTTGTTCCTGCCATATTTATATATACCATTTAAACACACTCATCTACACACACACACACGCACGCACAATTCTATACTTTATTTATAAATTTAAACCTTTAGTGTTAAACTTCATGTGATCATTTTCAGTGCCTTGTGATATTAGAGACAGTTAATGCTTTGTTACTACTGTACTGAATTTACCTATACATCATATTTCTTATTGAAAGAATGTAATATATGTTGGTTCATCTAATGCTCATTCCTGACACAAACTACAGTACTGGTATATCATCATACAGAAATTCAAGCACTATAAGCTTGATATTGCACTTATGCTCTCTCTCTGTCTCTCTCTCTCTCTCTCTCTCTCTCTCCATTTGTACAAGTGAGGACCTAACATAACTACAGGTTTGGGTTATACATGAAGTATTCAAAATAAGATGTACAGTACCAAAGTTCTGCTTGTATGCCAAAAAAAATTAATCAAGCAAAGATGTGTAAAATTATCCCATCCAGAGAAAGGTGAACAGAAGAAAGTCATGATCAAGATTTATTCTTTTTCAGGATGGCGGAAAACACGTTATGTTCAATAGATTGGAGTTCATATGCAAAAGGAAATAGATTAATTGATGATTGAATACTGAATGGCTCTTGCTTTAGTGAAGTGATAGAAAAGGGGTGAATGTGGGTATTGCATGCCCACCTTAGGTGGGGAGGGATACGGCCAGGGATTTCATGCTTAGTGACCAGGATAACAGTGGTAGGAAAGAGAAATTGAAGGAATTACAATATTATAGCAGAGAGAGAAAGGCTAAAAGGAAACAGTGAGAGGATGGGAAATGTGACATAAAGTCCTTGACGTCACTCTGTTTAAAGGTGCCTTATTTGGCGAGCCTCCCCATACACCCCATACAGAGGCAAGCACAGTTCCAGTTTAGAGTCAGCAGCTAAGTAAGGGTAAATAAAAGATAAAATAAAATATAAATAATTGCAACAAAAACTCTGCCAGGTCTCTCTATCACAATTCATCACCATTCCCTCTCACAGCTTTTGGGCACCTCTCATGTACTCTTCATCTGTCTTTTCTCCATTCACTTGGTCTTATCCTTTGCTGTCATCCCTTTTTTTGTGTGTGTGTTATATTTTTTAATCCTCTAGTTCTTCATGCATTCCACATGTTTAAACCACCTCAGTACATTCCTCTCATCCAATTTCCATTTGCAGGGTCCTAAAGCTGAGTAAAACTGTTCAGCAGTGGCTAAAATGAAGTACAAATTATGTCATTGGACTAAAGAGGTTAATGCTTTTTTTTTTTTTTATCCACTGCAAGAAATCTCACCTCAAAGCTGAATAAAAGTGCTGGTGGTAGCTAGAATAAAATAAGAACATAAAGAAAAACCTTTAATACTATGCAAAACATCCATGTCTTCATTGTTCTTTCTACACAGCCATTGAAATTTCACATCACCCCTGACAACTAAACTTGTCCAGTACTCCTAAGATAACTAATTTCCATTGCCCTCAGTGTAATGTTGGTGATTCTAATTTCCAGCATCCTAATATACACTTATTTGGTGTGGTTTAGTGGGTTAAATTAATCACTGTCGGCTAGAAAGTTATGTATTCGAGCCCCACTGAAGAACTGTTGGTTGATGGTAAGAAGAGCATCCAGTTGCAGAAGAGTTACATCCATCAATCTGTCTTCTTAATAGGAGCAGTGCTATAACCCCTCAAAGAAGGGAATGCATGGCTTAATCTTTTAACCTAATTTAATGGGTTTACGAGAGCTCCTTTTTACTTCAGAACTTGGTTTCCTGGTGATGTTAAATACTGTACTGTACTGGTTTGTACTCATAAAATTTGTACACTGTATTGTAAAATTAGTCCCTAGTAACCAGCCCATTTCTATTCATAATGTATTTATTTCAACAGTATTTTAATGCCATATAAGGCTGATTTCTGGTGAGCATTCTGGTGTAATGAACCATTATGCAATGCAAAAGTTACCCGGTCCTCCTTTATCATAATTCAGAGCTGATCAGCTGCAGCAATGCTGATGCAGTTTTATTAACAGATTTTAGGTAGTTTAATACACTCATTAGTTTTAGTACTGTAATAAACCTGTAATGTTAAAGGGCAGGCAGCTGTTGATAACAAATGAGAATCCTTAGATTGAAGGGGCTAATAGGTACTGTCTTGCTGTCACCCCAGATTTTCCCCTACCCTACCAAAATATATTATGTTCACACCACAAGAACTTAAGTATACTGTACCACTTTGATCCTGGTACTCCAATGACAGATTCCATTGTATTCTTGCCATCTCAAAACAATTGTCATCACATCAGGTTAGTTTTTTTTTTTTTTTTTTTTTTTTTTTTGTCAGATGCATTTTTCTTCACTGGCCACTTCATGACAGCAGTTCTCCCCTCAGCTGAATAAAATCATCTAGAATCGGCAAAAATAAGCCATAAAGTCATGACCAGATTGAAGACATTAACACTGTTTGTCTATCTATCTATCTATCTATAGCCCGACGCCCTAATCCAGCTAAGGGTGGCCGCAGACAAAACGCCTCCAAGTCGCTCTGTCACCCACCATTTGACTACCCTCCCCCCAACTCACTCCCCCCTCCCTCATATACCTCTCAACTCCATCCCTCCATCTCCCTCCCTCCACCTCACCTACATACACCGTCTTAGTCAGTCATTCATTCTCCATTCTCTCCACATGCCCAAACCACCTCTTTGTATTTCTCCTAATCTTCTCAACCACATCCACATCCACCCCTCAACGTTCCTTCACTTCTTCATTCGTCAACCTGTCCCTCCATGTCATTCCACATGCTCCTCTGAAGTAACTCATTTCCACTGCTCTCATTCTTGACTTGTTCCCCTCTAGCAAGGTCCACGCATCGCTTCCATACGTCAGGGAAGGGATGACAATACTATCATGCAGTGACTTCTTAACTTCCATACTCACCTCCCTATTTCTCATCATTGCCTTCAGTGAACCAACAACCTTCCTTCCTTGCTGTACTCTTTCATGTACTTCATCCCCCAAAGTTCCATCCTTACTCATCACACTACCCAAGTACTTGATTGCACTCACATTCTCCATATCCTCACCATCCAGCCTCACTGTACATTCTGTGACTTCATTCCTCTCAAGCACCATAACTTTACTTTTGTTTACATTAACTTTCAGCTTCCTCCTCCTACACACTCTCCCAAATTCATTCACCAAACCTTGCAACTCCCCTTCATCTTCACTCAACAGTACTGTATCATCAGCAAACAGCAACACTAGGATCCTCCAAATCTCACCCTCATTCATTAGAGCCACCCTGTTTGTGCATTTTTTTTTTTTTTTTTTTTTTTTTTTGGGGGGGGGGGGGGGGTCTACCTTTTGAATACAGGTATATGCTTTTTTTTTTTTTTCTAACTCCTTCATTAACCTTTTCAGAGCAGGTGTGTCATTTGTATTAATTCTTGCTGATACCAAATTTATGTGGCTTAGAAGAGATTTTTAGAACCAGAGAGATTAAACAGTATTTTTATTAACAACAACACTATACGAGGCCTCCCTTTAGCAGAATAAATTAATTATCAGTACAAGGAAGAAAATATAAGACATCATTTTACTGAAGGAGTTCAATTAAAACCTTTTGTTGGGTACAGTGTGACAGTATAGCATTTGAGATCATGGGAAATATTCATGAATATTATCAGGTTCTGGTGGTGCAGTTTCTTATTTGTTATGTATTGTTGATGTGCCAGAAACTAGTCTCACACTGTTGTTATGTGATATATGCATTATTAATATATTGTGATTATGGTTAATGTTTACAATCTTGATTTCAGGGTCAGTCCATTTTAATAATACAATCTTTGCAAGTACCTGCACAAATTTTTATTATATTTTCCCAACCACTTGTGTTATTTTATTCTAGTCCTTGGAACTCATGGCCATAAAAAGAATTGGGTTTGTTGATGAATGATGCATGATAGAGGGAAATGAATACCGGTAATTGTTGATATACAGTATCAGCTCAAGGTGCACTTATGTCAAGTTTAAGTTTGAGATGATGATTGACCCTAATGATTGCATATGCATCTTGCAATGACAGAGTTTGCAAGATAAGAACAGATTTTGAGATCACCAAGCCACTGTAGAGCTGATATGATGTAAGGCAAGGAGTCAAAGGCCTGAATGCTAGAGCAAGGCTTGAGTCACTCTTGAAAGTCAGGCTGTGAATAATTCCAGTTCTAGGGTGCACAACATACTCAAATCAGGTAGGAAACTCACCCGTGGTATATTAAGAAAAAAGGATCAAATCACTAACTTTCGATATTTTCAAAACTGATGAACATGAAACATTATGATTCACCAACAAAATTAAGAAAGAAGTAAGCAAAAGGAGGGCTATCAACACGGAAAAGCAGAAGGCAGAAAAAGAGAATAAGAAAGACAAATGTACCAAATATGAAGAGCTTTACCAAAACCAGCAGAAAAAAGTACAAGAGATTATTTTTGGAAGTTATGGGGAAGTATGATGTTAAGAAGACAGAAGATATTCTGCAAGACAGAAACAAACAAAAACTGTGGGAACATGTAAGAGAACTTAGAGGCAAAATGAAGAAAAACATGGTAATAATACAAAACGAAGAGGGGAGGGTGGTAGCTTGGTGGTAGGGTGTCGGGCTCATTATCATAAGGTTGCGAGTTCGCGCCCCGTCCGGTGGCTGCTGTGCTTGGGGGGGGGGTAGCGCTCTCCTGTAACCCTAGCAGGGCTATATAATCTGATGAGGTCTAGCTTGGGGATTAATCCCTATCCCTACACAACGAAGAAGGAAAACCAAGAAGCGATGAAAATATTCCATAAACATAGGAAAGATCCTGGAACACAGTACAGTGTATATGGAAATCATGAAAATACAATAAGTAATGTATGGAAACCAGACAAGATAAGGAGAACAAGAAAAAAAACTACAGTTAGATGGAGATAAAGTAAAAATAAGGGTTGTAAGGGTTAATGAAAATGGGGAAGAAAGAATAAATGAAATACCACTGCAACTAAGAGAACACATGAATATGGTATATGGATGCATGACAGAATACCCAAGATCAATGACTGATGAAGCGGTTCAAATCATCATGCAAGATGTGAAGAAGCAACTGTGGAAAGTGAAGAACAGAAAAGCACCAAGACCAGGTGGAGTCAACCTTGACTTGTTCAAGGAATCAGCCAGCAGTGAAACCTTTGTAGAAGAACTAACTGCAGTATATACCTAAATTAGATACTTCATGAGGAAGAAAATATAGAAAGTTGGAAAAGGACAAACACAGTACTGATACCTATAAAGAAAAAATGGCTGAGGATATGGGACCCATTACTCTTGCAAAAGCTTCATACAAGATATTCACTGGATTTTTTAAGACAAAAATTGATAACCATAATGAAAAAAAAAAAAAACATGAAAGAAGTGACTTGCAAGCTAGCTACACTGAAAAAAGGAGAATAAATGACAATGTATAAGTGATGAGATACTGTAGTGATGAAAGTTAAAAGCAGAGGAAACCACTAATAGTTCCATCATTTGACTTAAAGAAGCTGCTTACTCTGTGGACAGAGCAGAACTGATTGCAGCTCTGATGGAATACTGTACAAGTATTCATCCCAGAATAATAAGTGCTATTGCAAGTATTTACTGTGGAGACAAGATTAACTTGATCCTAAACAACAGTAAACAAACTGAAACAGAAACAACAAGTGGAATTAGACAGGTCTGTAATGGCTCTGCAGTGCTGTTCCTGCTAATCACATATGTGATTATCAAGAAAATACAGGAAGATATACTGGGATTCAAAGGAAAGTTCACAATACCAGCATTATTTTACACTGATAATGGGCTCATATTATGTTCTTATGTGAAAGAAGCAAAAACAAATAAAAAGAACATAATAAAAATGGCAGGATAATGTGGATTAACTATCACCAAAGACAAAAGTAATATAATGATCTACAACCTAAAACCCTTGCCAGATGAAATGGAAGGCACAAAAGTATGTGAAAGTATACTTGTCTTGGTGTTAAAGTGGAAAACAACTGAAGTTGTTTCAAGGAGCACAAGATAGACTACAGGAATAAGGCAAACAAGCTAGCAAATGCAACCTACTCAGTGACTGGAAGATGCTGCAATCAGTTAGTGATAGGTAAAACATACTGGAAAGGTTTGGTACTACCATCCATACTACATACACCTGAAGTTACAGACTTCACAACAGAAGAAACTAATAAATTCCAAAGAATAGAAAATAAAGTATATACAGTAGAGCAGTACTCCAAATACCAAGCTACACTGCAGCACATGCTTTGAGGGCAGAAATAGGAGCCTCGGCAAGTAGAACAAGACATCAAATCCAAACTGCTGTTTGTCAAGCATGCAATACAAATTGGCAGAAATGACCTAATGAGACAGATCTTCATTCACAAGTTTCAAGAAAACACACAATGGATAAAAATCATTAAGCAGTACTGTATATGAGGGAAGTAAGGCTGAACATCAAACAAGCAGAACAAATGACACCAGATGCAATAAAGATGAAAATTGAAGATTAGGATGCTGAGATATGGAAGAAAACTACTGAAGAAAATTCAACATTAAGTGTATACAGAAGATTCAAGACTGTAAATAAAGAAGAGAGTTGGAGAGATAATAGCCAAGTAAGTAGACTGATGATGACTGCAGAAACCAAGACCCTGATGCTAAATTGGAGAAACAGATTTCAAGAAAAAGAAGAAGCATACCCATGCTGTGGCTATGAAAAAGAATCACAGGAGCATTGCTTACTGCATTATAGTGCATATAGAAAAATTAGAACAAATTATGACTTCCTATTGCAGCCTTATTAGGAGGAAACTGAGAAAATCATTGCAGACATATTACTTTTTGGGAACTACAAGGAGAAATGCATTAAGTCAAGAAAAATTACATCAAGTGGCTGTGGCAAAGAAGTAAGAAAATAATGAGTGAGCACTGACACAACAGTGAAGAAAAACAGTGGGAGTCATAGCAAAGATTGTCCCAAAACTTTCACTGACCCGGACTGGACTGCTACTTTCAGAGTATGCTAGATTCCTGTCACTGGTAAAGCTCCCATATCTTCCACTGTTAAGAGAAAGATAATCTTAGATGAAGACAGAATAATTGGACTAAGGAAGCAATGTGTAAAACCAACAGGCATTCTGCACAGTAGGTCAGAGCTCTCTAAATGTCTACTCTGGGCATGGTTGGAGTGCCCCCACTAACCCTACATGCATTCCTCCTTCCCACTAGAGGCAATAGTGACTCTACAGGCAACACTGCAAAAGCCAGTGGGGCAGGACACAGTGTCCCCCTGTAACAAGAGAACATGAAAGATTATTGCATTTTGAGATGGATGTCAATGACTATGGCAACCGGGGTAGCCGAGGCCAAGGAGGCAGCTAAAAGGACATAAACAGGAAAAGGAATTACTCATTAACAGTTGTGTTGTACAGTATGTAAACAGATTCTTTGCGTATGATATACTGTATGTGTGTAAATACAAAAATGAAAGAACAATTTTGAGTCTTTATCCAGCAAACAGTTCAGAATTTATAATAAAAATAATATACTGTAATCAGATAGAATCTGATAAATGACTGATATGACTAGGGTGGTGTAGACTGTAGAGGGTATAAAGTACAGTATTTGAGTGAGGTTGAAAGTGGGAGGAGAAGTGGAAGACCAAGAAGAAGGGGGACAGATGTGAATGAATGTTTAACAAAGCAAGATATGGAGGCTGAGGAAGCAAAATAACTGACAAAGGATAGAAATGGGTGAGTGTGGCACATAAGGCAGTGCACATGACAAAGGCTGCATCCCATTTATAAACTGGTAGTCGGTAGAAAGGCTTTATTTCAGACATTTGTCAGTGCATCTAAAATGGATATGTCTGACTGCAGCTGATTTTTGCCTGTGAAGTTGAGCTGAGTCTTTTCAAGCCTTGAATGACAAGTGAATGATTGTATGACTCATTCCAGTGGGCTCTGTTATTTTGTATTTATTTATTTATTTTTTTACTAGAGTGATTTAGTTAAGGAAGCACAATAGCAAATAGTGCAGAAGATATAGATTGTGCCTGTGGTGTGGACCCAAGAATTTTGAAAGCTTAAATGAACAATAAATGCATGTTTGGCCTGTTTCACAGAGCACTGTTGATTCTTCTCCTTCCCTAATTCTGGGTTCAGCCCATAGACATATTGAGTTTATAACAGGGTTAGGATGATGAAAATAAAAATAAATCTAAATGTATTCAACTTAGCCAATGAAATGTGGTCTAGGAACACCACGCTAAAGTAAGGCATAATGGCGAGCTACATTATAGCTTGTAGTGTTTACCATGACAAATGTGTGATTTTAATTCGGGAAATGAGACGTTTTATTTAAAAAAAAAAAAAAAATCCTTCACAGAAGTTCCTATTATTTTTTGGTAAGTGTTAGAGTTGACCTTTTCTAAATGACTTTCAAAAAATACTTAATATAACTTTAGTGATGCATTTTGAACGAGGTGCTCTTTTGGAAGTACGTTCGTTTCCCCAAAATAATCACATAGAAAATGGAAATGAAAATAGGCGGGAAAGCGGTGACATGGCGAGCAGTGGGAGGGTGTACGGACAGTTGCGTTCCTCATTTCTAGGCTAAATAACTTAAATAATCTTAAAGTGCTGCTTTTCTCTACGCTACCAGAAACTATTGGATATATTGTGGAATCAAGAGGAAAGACGGCACAGCACAGGAAGCCTGAGGAAGGGATATAAAGTGTGTATTAGTGACAATGAGCCTGAAGTAGCACCCCAGCAGCCCCACACTCAAAAGGTAGGGGTTATTGATTACTGTAATGATTAATGTACCCAACTGTTTGTCCTGCCTTTGATATTCTGTGTACTTAAATACAGAATTATGATGATATAACATCTATGAGGGGATTTACCAATCTTCGCCCAAAATTGTGCGTGTTTGGGTTGTATATTGGGCCATGTACGAACTATCCAGTGTAGCGTGAATGACGAATCAAATTATGCAGTAATATGTGTTTTTAGGAGATTTATTTTTTAGTAACAGTATAACAGGCTAATCAGTGTCACCTGTAGTATAGCGGCTATTTTTTAATATATTACTTTAAATGTATATAAACCTATCAAACAGGCAGAATTATTTTAGGAACTTACCCATTTTTTAAAAATAGGGAGTTCCTCAATTCTCGTTACCCATTCCACATACCCCTGCTGACATGTTAATACTTATTTCCAGTTTTATTATGAACTGTCAGACTAATGCTTAATTCCACCTTGTTTTTTTCTTTTCCTTTTCTCATTTCCTCACATTCCTAATGTTTTCATGTTGCTCATACACTCATTTCTTGGTACCAGTTCCTCGTATTTTAAGTCTTTCATTTCTTATCGTCATTTTCTTATGCTCAGTCCTCATTTTTTGACGTTTTTAAGTATTCCCCAATTCTTGTAATCCATTCCCATTTTGTTAAGGCTCATTCTTCATTTCTTGTCATTTATACTTCATTCATATTACCTGTCTCTTGTTCATTCCTGTATTTACTATTATTATTTATTTTGTTACATTCCACATTTCCCAGGTCCAATTTCCCCACATATTGCTGTTTATTCACATATTTTCCATTTGTCATTCATTTTCTTTATTCCCTGTCGTCCTCTCTCTCTCTCTCTCTCTCTCTCTCTCTCTCTCTCTCTCTCTCTTTCAAGACACCAGGAATAAAATAAAAAGCAAGTAAGACAGCTAATTCGTGAATGAACACAAGCCTTCAAACAACCCAGTTAAACCAAGAACCTTTTTACAGAGAAGGCCAGTCTTCTTTGAAAGGACTCTGAACTATACTCGTTTCACTCAAACTTGGCCTAAAATGTCCATCTTTCTACCTTGAAAATTGAGTCGTAAGTGGATATTAAACCTGGAATATGCTGCCGGTCACAAAGTAGTGCCATGGAAATGATGTAGGGAGGTAGCATTCTTTTTCTGCCACTGATCTACGTGAAATAAGCTACAAAAGAATGAAATCTGGGGCCAAGTTAGAGTAAAAACAGTGTAGCTAACTTTTAATTATGTTGGTTTGAGTTCGAGCGTGCAGGTTTATTTTAGGTATCCATATTGATTTGTAGTTTTCTCTAGTGCTGGGTAATCAGAAAATGGAAATACGAATAGGTGACTCAAGCAAAGAAAATATTCCTTATATTGATAGTCATTTAAAGGACTTGTAAAATCCGCTGACCTATTGGATTAGTTTAGAAGTGTAGCCTACCGGTTTCGCTTACACTGACCACATCGTTATTAATAGCATTTGCAGAACCGGAATTATGGTGATGATGATGAAATTAAAGATGCTGTTGGTGATGAAGATGGTGATGATAGAAGCATGTTATTCCTCCAAATCAAGGGATGGTTCGGTTGCCATGTTACCCCTAGCATTAGTCGCGAGCGGTGACAAAAACTGGTTGTGAAAGGAGTGGAGCTACTGTACAGGGATATTTGTCTGTGCGAATAAATGAACGAGGAAATGGATACGATTGTGAATTAACAGGCCAGTTGACTTATTCTGAGCAACATTCGGTATTTGGTTAAGAGCTATAGTACTAGATTAAGACGAAGACACAGTTGCAGAAGGCTCCCCCCTCCCCCTCCCCACTTCCCAGTACTAGATTAAGAGTAAGACAGTAGCAGAAGGCCCCCCCCCCTCCCCACTTCAGTAGCCTACTAGATTAAGACGAAGACACAGTTGCAGAAGGCTCCCCCTCTCCCCTTCCCAGTCCTCCAACAGAAACTGGCAGATGTGAGAACATGTAGTGGATAGGAAGTGACATGGAAATTTAGTGGAAAAGAACGAGAAATATAAACGAGATTACTCTAGCCTTTAAAAAATCAGTAGGAATACTTGTTACAGTGTTAGGGTGTTATTTGCATACCTTCTTCTACGATACATTAAAAAAAATAAATTGACTTAGTTATTTTCCTATTTTTATGCGCGCGCGCACGCGCGCACGCACGCACACACACACACACACACACACACACACACACACACACACACACACACACACACACACACACACACACCGCTCGCTGGTGCAGTTGGTGCAGTGGTAACGTTCTCGCTTGCCAACTGGTGGACGGGAGTTCGCGCCTCGCTCAGGTTGCGAAAAGTTTCACTGATGAAGTGGGTGGTTACTGTCCCCCTTGAGCAAGGGGACGGGTGTGTGTGTATGTGTGAAGGTCACAGCCTTGCCCTTAGATCGGACTATATGAGCTCTCGGCTCCCTTCCGGGAGGGTAAAAGCTGACGATCACGACCATCAAGTGATCCTGACCGACCCGGTGAAAAAAAAAAAAAAAAATACACAGACCAAATTCATTTTTGTTCATTTTCACTTCATACTGTACATTCACTTTACAATGCATATGCGTTTATTGTTAGTTTCATTTTATTTATTTATTTTTGCTTGTAATGTCTATAGAAGCAGTACAGTGAACCCAGCTCCCTAATGAGTGTCTTGGTTACGCCTTCTCACTGGATTACTGCCCATTATAGTGTTAACTGTCCCATTAGCCCTTATCACAGCTGTCACCATCCCTTTCATTCTTGTCAGTTATCACCATCGCTACACCACTTTCACCATGGTTAGGTCCAGCCTGGGAGGGTAGGGATCTTCTTTTATGACTACGTATTCCCTTCACCATCACTATCATCATTTTCACCATAACAGTCTTAAGCATCACCGTCTCAGGCACAGTTACTACCACAATAATCACCACTACAACCAGTCACCATTATCATTACCAGAACGTAACCATCCAAGCACTCACCTCCACCACCATCACCACCACCGTCCCTCAGACAACCACTATTACAACCATCATTACAACCATAAACCACTGCCATACCTAGTAGTCACCACCACTACCACAATCACCATTACCAGCTTTTTCACCGAAACCATTTCAGCCAAGCACCATCCATTGCACCACCACTACTGCAACCACCACCACCACAGTATCACCATCCCCCCACCACTACAACACACTGCCACTACCACCAAGTTACCAACAGCCATTCAAACCACCACTGCCTCAATCACAAACCACTATTTCTACACCATTGCAACCACCACTACCACTATTTCTGCCACCATTTCAATCACCAACCATTATTTCTATCACCACTTCAATCACAAATACGACAATCACCAACCACTATTTCTACCACCATTTCAACCACCAGTACCACAATCACCAACTACTGTTTCTACCACCACCATTTAAACCACCACTACCACAATCACCAACCACTTTCTACCACCATTTCAACCACCACTACCTACATTCCTTCGCCTTCCTCCCCAGCAGTTACATGAACCCATCCCAGCTAATTACAGAAGCACCGCTAATTAGGGCCATTTGCGCTAATTACGCTACTTCTAAGCGTGGATCTGTCGGCCCCTGTGCTGACTTCGGAGTGCTGTGTGTTTTGGTAGACGCATTCGGCTTGGGTTAATGGCTGTTGTTGTTGCTGTTGCTGTCACCATCATTATGTAGTAGTAGTTGTAGTCGTAGTAATAGTAGTAGTATGAGTTGTAGCAGTAGTAGTAGTAGTAGTAGTAGTGATGGTGGTGGTGGTTGTAATTGTTATTGTTACCACCATTATGTAGCAATAACAGTGCCGTAGTAGTAGGTGTATTATTATTATTATTATTATTATTATTTGTGATACAGCCAATGTCTGGAAAATGATTGATATTAAAACATAAATACCCCAATGCTCCCGTTACACCATTATGGGCGGATTTTCGTAACTGATTAAACTTAACACCCGACTTTCTTGCTTACCTGAGAGAAATCCTACTTAGCAAAAGGTAAAAATTTTCTCAGTTAACCCGTTCGCTGCTACATCACCACCAGTATCATCAGTATCCCCAGCAGCATTTCCCTCTCCATCATCGACTTCTTCATAAATCCACTTCTCAGATCTTTATCATAATCATCATCTTTTTCATCATCATCATCATCAGCATCTCATTATCATCATCATCATCATTATTATTATTGTTATTATTATTATTATTGTTGTTATTCACAAATTTGCTTCTCAGATTGTCATAATGTTCTTTCTCCTCGTCTTCTTTTCGTTCTTCATCTTCTTCACTCATTTTAAATACTGTATCTCATTTTATACAGATTGTATTACTTTCTAGTGTTATGTTCAAATGTTTTGCTTTTGATTATCTTGGTCTTGCAGTGTTTATATATCATCTCTCTCTCTCTCTCTCTCTCTCTCTCTCTCTCTCTCTCTCTCTCTCTCTCATTGTTTAAATATTTGGCTTTTGATTATCTTGATCATCCAATGTGATTATAGCTATTCCTCTCTCTCTCTCTCTCTCTCTCTCTCTCTCTCTCTCTCTCTCTCTCTCTCTCTCTCTCTCTCTCTCTCTCTCTCTCTCTCTCTCTCTCTCCTCAATTATCGTCTTCAGTTCATGCTCTCATTGCAACCCTTACTTTCACCCCGCATTCCCGACACACACACACACACACACACACACACACACACGTCATGGTTTTGGAGGGGTTAACGTTATGAAGGCAAGGTCAAAGAACGCGTGTAGATATTGGCAACACTGATCGGGTTAATTTGTCAGCAGTGTTGCCAGCGAGGAGAAAGAGTTTGCTTGTGTGTTTGTGTGGGATGGCTGTTGTTACTGTCGTTGCTGTTGTTCTTTTTCTTCTTGTTTTTCTTTTTCCCTCCTCGTCTTCCTCCCTCTCCTCCTCTTCCTCCTCCCTCTTATCATCATCATCATCATCATCATCATCATTCTTTTCTTCTTCTGGGTTTCTTTATATTTTTCTCCTTATATTCGTTTTATTATTAGGCATATACTTTTCGTTGTTCTCGTGTGTGTGTGTGTGTGTGTGTGTGTGTGTGTGTTCTGTATGTTCTTTTGTGAGTAATGATTGTACTCGTGTGTGTGTGTGTGTGTGTGTGTGAGTGTGTGTGTGTGTGTGTGTGTGTGTGTGTGTGTGTGTGTGATGGTAATGTTTTATAATTAGATATTGTGTAAGAGCATATGTTATCCTTATGTTGTTTTACTCAGGCTTTTCCGCATGTTTTGATCATTACTTTCCATTGTGTGTGTGTGTGTGTGTGTGTGTGTGTGTGTGTGTGTGTGTGTGTGAGTTTTCTCTTTATATCGTGCATTGTTTCTCTTTATGGGTTACATTATTTATTATCGTGTTTGTTTGTTTGCTATATTCTGTGTGTGCTCTTCCATTTGAAAATGTGTGTATGTGTGTGTGCGTGTGTGTGTGTGTGTATGTGTGTGTGTGTGTGTGTGTGTGTGTGTGTGTGTGTGTGTGTGTGTGTGTGTGTGAGAGAGAGAGAGAGAGAGAGAGAGAGAGTATTATAAAAGGAAATAGTTACCCTTGTCTAAACTAAGATCGCGTTCCCTCCCGTGTCTCAAAACTCTTCGGTTGCCATTTGCCACGTTTCAGTGATGGGAGAGAGAGAGAGAGAGAGAGGGTGAGAAATATATCCGCAAGGCTGCAATGGAGGAGGGAATCGTCACTGAGTAGGGACGCTCTTGCCCTGGGATAAATCTGTGTAGGCCATCCATAGCGGCGTACTGCGTAAAAGGATTCTTATAACCTCGTCGTTGTAGTGAAGTGGTCTACTTGTTCAATCCGGCGACGCTATGTATCATTATATTCTCGCTTCCTCATCTTCGGAGAGAGAGAGAGAGAGAGAGTTTGAAATTTGGGTGTACAGTCTTCCCATGTCCACGCTAAAATAAAAAAAATAGGCAGCCAGTTTATATTGATGAGTAATTAATTCTTATCTCTATGATTTTTAACATATCGACTGACACAGATGGACAGACAAATAGCTTAAGATGATAGTTAGGTAAGTAGGCAGGCAGATAAACAGATGAACAAATAGGTAGGTAGGTAAAGAAAGATGTTGGATAGGTAGGCAGGTAGATTGACAAATAGATAGATAGATAGACAGGTATGTAGGATAGATGGACAGATAGATAGATAGACAAGTAGATGGACAAATAGATAGACAGGTACAGATAGATAGGTAGAAGGGAGGCAGCGTCATATAATGGGATGAGAAAGGGGAAAGAAAGGTTGGGGTTGAGGAGGGGAAATGGGGTTGGGGATGAGATGTGGGGTGGGGGAATTAAGGAGAGGGAAGAGGGTAGTATGGGGTTGGGTGGACCTTCAGGAGGGGAGAGAGAGGCAAGTTAGAGGGGGGGATATTAGGATGGTGTGGAGGAGGTTAGAGTTAGTGAGGGGGAGGAAGGGGAAGTAGTAGGGAGGGGAATAAAGTTAGTGGGGAGGGGAGCTGAGTGTAGGGGAGGTTAGCTGGTAAGAGGGAGGGGTAAAATCGTATGGAGGAGAATAGAGTTAGTGGGGAGGGGAGTTGAATGTGGGAGAGGTTAGCTGGGGAGGGTAAAGTAGCATGGAGGAGAATAGAGTTAGTGGGGAGAAGGTTGGGTTGGTGTGAGGTAAGGCTAGGGTAGTGTAAGGCAGGTTAAAACAGAGGTAAAAGGAATGAGAAGGGAGGAACTGTAAGCGAAAGAGAAACGGAGGTCGTAATGTGGAAGAAAATGGAAATGAAAGGCTTAGATTTGTGAATAGTATAAATAAAATAAAGCAATAGATGAATACATGAATATAATGCTAGTCATGAAGAAGTGCTATGGAGTCGTAGTATTGTCTTTTTCTGCCTCTGAGCTACGTGAAATAAATTGCAAAGGGACGAAAATCCGGGCCAAGTTAAAGTGAAAGAACTGTAGCAAGAATATAATTATAAATCTAAGAAATGTCACGGGTATGAAGGTGTTAATTGGCTGTAAACAAGCCACTTAGTCGTTATACCTATACCTAATTACCACCCCGCTGTCCGTATGGCGTCATTAGGTCACGCCAATTAAGCTTGTTAACGGTGAATTGCCCTTATTAGCCTTTGTAATGATGTCTGCCTGTAACAGCACTGCGCAACTAATACCGGGTTATTAAAGAGTTTTATTATTTCATTTTGTACTTGCAAAGATACAGTGGTTTTTCCTTAATCTGTTTGTATCTCTACCTGCTGGAGTTATGTATGTTTTTATCTGTTTATCTGTATGAGTGTTTAACAGAGCATTGTGTATCTTTTGATTTAGTCATTAATTTATTTACTGTTAATTTGTTTGTTTATAATTATTTAAGACCTCACGCCAGCAAATTTAGGTCTCAGTAGGACGAGGGGTAAGATGATGATGATAATGATGATGATGATGATAATAATAATAATGATGATGATGATAATAATAATAATGATGATGATGATAATAATAATAATGATGATGATGATAATAATAATAATGATGATGATAAATTAATGCATCAGTTACGTGAGAAGTGACTTTTATTTCCTGTAGGGTGCCGTTTCGCCCAGACACGGTGGACACTTCTAGAAAACCCTGGATCTGCACACTAAGGCCTGGTGGAGGGGGTGGGGGAGGGAGTGTGGAGAGTGAGGGAATGTGGAAGGGGAGGGGAATGTGGAGGAGGAGGGAATATGGATTAATAGTTAATGTTGAGAGGGATGGCATGTGGAGAGGAGGGAATGTGGTGCAGAAGGGTATGTAGGGTAGGAGGGAATGTGGAGGGGGGGGGAAGTGGAGAGGGAGGGAATAAGAAGGGGAAAGAAATGTGGAGGGGGAAGAAATGTGAAGGGGGACTCTCAAGATCCAGGGTTTTCTACAAGTGTCCTACAGCATCTTACACTTCCTGCTCTGGGCGCCACGTGACTGCGGAAAATTCAGATCCTTGCCTGGTAACTGGTGCTTGAGTTACTTCTTGTTGAGTGTGGTTTGCAACATTCAGTGACGATGGTGATGGTGATGATGATGGTGGGGGTGGTGATGGTGCTAGGGATGATGATTGGGACTGTGGTGGTGATGGTGGGGGTGGTCATGATGATAGGGATGATGATTGGGACTGTGGTGGTGGTGGTGGTGATGATGGGGATGGTGATAGGGATGATGATTGGGACTGGTGGTGGTGTTGGTGGTGGTGGTGATGATGATAGGGATGATGATTGGGACTGTGATGGTGGTGGTGATGATGGTGATGGTGCTAGGGATGATGATTGGGACTGTGGTGATGATGGTGATGGTGCTAGGGATGATGATTGGGACTGTGGTGATGATGGTGATGGTGCTAGGGATGATGATTGGGACTGTGGTGGTGATGGTGGTGCTGGTGATGGTGATAGGGATGATGATTGGGATTGTGGTGGTGGTGGTGGTGATGATGGTGATGGTGCTAGGGATGATGATTGGGACTGTGGTGGTGGTGGTGATGATGGTGATGGTGCTAGGGATGATGATTGGGACTGTGGTGGTGGTGGTGGTGGTGGTGATGATGATAGGGATGATGATTGGGACAGTGCTGGTGGTGGTGATGATGGGGATGGTAATAAGGATGATGATTGGGACTGGTGATGTTGGTGGTGGTAATGTGATGATGTGTGTTTACCTACACTGTATATAGGAATTTACCATCCATGAAAACATATAGTGTTATAAAAATCGAAGCCACTATGATAAAAATGAAAAAAAAAAAAAAAATATCAGTCCCTCAGAATTTTGACGACCTAAAAAAAATGAACTTCACACATTTAGCAGCATTATTTCAACGCAAAACGAAGGACGAAAAGAATGACCAAGAATTATGTAAATATAACTAAATCCCCCCTGAAACTTGACGGCGCAAAGAAAACGGGCTTTGGTAATTTCTAAGGATTATTCCAACACGAAATAAAATGTTAAAAACGCAAAAAAAAAAAAAAAAAAGTGAAAGGAAAAGTACAATATGGAATGAACAAAAATAAGAAAATGGAAGAAAAATGATTGTCTCGTTTTATCGTTCTAATTCCTTTTGCTTTCGTTCAAGTGGTGTGGTTTCAAAGTACAAGAAGGAAGAGGGGAGAAGGGTTCGTTACTGAGTAAGGACAAATACCTGGAGGTAGATTTTGTTTAGGCCTCCCCTCACAGGATGCAGCGTCGGGAAATGAATAGACAGGGTGGTGTTAGGTATTACCTTCCCTCACCTCTTTCCTCTGGCACCTGGTATGATCTTGTATTCCCCAGGTGATATTATTCCCAATTGATCAGAATAGCATCACAGTTTATACCATCTGGCTCTTATTATATAAGTTAGCTGTTATTTCTATCCCCTCTCCAATCCCTTCCCTGGCAGCTGGTATGTCCCGCAGATGGTATTATTCTCCCTTTGATCATAACATCTGGTATACTTCCTCATCCCTCGCACTCTGGACCATGTGGCACTTGAATACTTTGAGCTGGTATTTACCCCCTCCCCTCCCCTTCCCCTTTTCCCTGGCAGCTGGTATGAGAGCGAGGGCAGGAGGAACGCCAGCTGGGATATCGCTCCGGCCTATGTATCATGCAGAGAGAGAGAGAGTTCAGAATACATCGCTCACTTCCCACTGCGCATCGGTCAAACGGCGTAGGACCCACGAGGAGGCCTTGAGGTACCCCACTTTTCAACCACAAAATAGCCCCAAACTCACCGAAAACGCCCCGAAACACTGAACTGTTGGGATTGGGGATTGGGGAATGGGTAACTGGAACTGGGATAGGCCACAGGGAGGCTAGGGATTGGGAATTGGCAGAGGGATTGTCCAGTTTACGCCCTGAGTAGTGGCATCTTCCCCTTGCTATACACTTACTGGCATCGTGCGCGCTAGGTTCACGCAAAGGGGGTGGGTAGTCCTATGGTTGGGGAGGTGGTTCTGACAGATCTGAGCCTTCCCGGTCCACCAGGAGAGGGAGACTGGGAGGAGGAAAGGGGATTGGGTTGGAGGGATTGGGAGGGAAGGGTAGAAGATGCTGGTCGTCCGGGGAAGGAGGAGAGAGGAGACTGTCATTTCACGGTCAGCGGACGCCAAGATTAAAACCCGCGAAGTGTTGGTGTTTTTTCGGACGAGAGAGAGAGAGAGAGAATCCTCGAGCCTGCCTCTTGTACTTTCAGCTTTGACTCTTACAACACCGCCATTTTTCCATGTGTCTTGTGTCAGCATGCAAATGAGACGATGCTACGAGGAAGGGAGAAAACTTGAGAGAGAGAGAGAGAGAGAGAGCATTTTGGCAACACGCAATATATAGATTTGCAAGGAGGCTCTGATAAATGAGTAACCCCTTTCGATTTTCGCCCACCCCCCCCTCCCTCCACCCCATTTTCGATATTATAGCTTGTCGTGATGTTCGTTTTCTTTACGTTTAATTTCTTCCGTTTAGTTTCTCTGGCACCTTTTGAGGATGCCTGGACTTGTGGGTGGGTGGCGGAGGACCAGAGAGAGAAAGAGAGAGAGAGAGGACGCAAGCTGTATAGGGGTGAAAAACATGGCAAGTAGAAAACGAAATGCGACAGGAAAAACAAGGATACACGGTACGGAATTGAAGCGAAAGTGAGAATGGAGGG
>NC_137051.1:3375000-3390000 GCF_032717465.1 Coenobita brevimanus
CCTCCCCTCTCCTTTCCTTCCATCTCCTCCCCTCCCCAACCCACCGCTCCCCAATTTTTTCCCCACATTCCCCACCCTTGACACTCGAGCCTTCCCAATTATCATATAAAAGGGAAATTTAAGACAGCGGGTTGGGTTAGTGTTGGTGTTCGCCGCTAGGGCACGAAATGGCGCTGCTGCAACACTCATGCACTTAGTAACATACCCGTACATTTAGCAGAGGACATTAAGTTTGCTCCGAAATGTTTGTCATACTTTTTTTTTTATTTGGAACAATCTCTCTCTCTCTCTCTCTCTCTCTCTCTCTCTCTCTCTCTCTCTCTCTTCGAACATTTGTCAGCATGTATTTACTGATTTTTTTTTTTTCGGTCGGAAACGTTTGCCAAGATATGTTTTGTTAGGAACGTTTATTTCTGCTGTTTATTCACACAAGCATTCACTCATTCATCATTCAGCTGCATTCGGTTTATCAGTAACATTCATTTGGCAGCGTTTACTGTATTAACTCAGCAACGTTTATTCATGGCTAACCAATTTACTCATTTATGCATTCTGTAGGTAACATTCCCTAATTCAGAAGCGTTCATACAGCCGGAAATATTCATTCATTCCCAGCGTTGTTCATTCATTCACAGCATTTTTCTCACCCTTTCACTCAGCACACTCATTCTCTCATTAACATTCGCACATCACCGTTCCTCCTTCCTCAGCAACATTCATTCACCAATACTTATTCACCCACAACATTCACCAGCCCTTATTCACTCACATTCACTTCGCTAAGCTGACTCTCCTACACATTCACCAACACATTCACTCATCTTTATATGCACTGTTATTCAGCTGGAACACTTTTTTCAGTAGGTTGGAAGTCACACACACACACACACACACACACACACACACACATTCAGTTGTTTAGTCATCCTCAGGCACTGGTCCATACCCAAGGCCTCCAGTCATGCTCTCTCTCTCTCTCTCTCTCTCTCTCTCTCTCTCTCTCTCTCTTTCTCTCTCTCATTTTTTCCTCAATTCTTCATTTACTTGGTCCTCGCTCATTGTGACTCGCTCACTCAGTTTATCATTCACTCACATACTTTATCGTTCACTCACTCACTCACTATAATCTTTACTCGCTCACTCACTCACTTTAATCTTTACTCACTCCCTCACTCACCCACTGATGTGAGTCCTCGTATATTATCTTTATTTCTCTCACCCACCCTCTGCTTGTCACTTCTACTCCACTGATTTCCCCCCCCCTCTCCCTCTCTCTCTCTCTCTCTCTCTCTCTCTCTCTCTCTCTCTCTCTCTCTCTCTCTCTCTCCATACATTAGAATAACTTAGGTAGCGATATCAAGGAATTACAAGCTACTTAAGACTCAGATGCCGCGCCAGGATTCGAGACCCCATCTTCTTAGTGAGGCAGTGGGCTTATCGAGGTGATTGTGGTGGTTGTGGTGAATGCGGTAGTGGTGGGAATGGTTTCTGTGGTAGTGGTGGTGGTGGAGGTGGTAGTAGTAGTAGCAGCAGTGGCAGTAGTAGTAGTTGTTGTAGTACTAGGAGTAGTTGTTAATAGTCGTGATAGTTTCATTTGGATTTTCTGAGTGTAAAAGTAGTAGTAGTAGTGGCAGTAGTAGTTGTAGTGATAGTAATAGCAGCAGCGAGTAGAAATAGTAGTGGTCGTGTTGCTTGTAAAATATGTTGTTGTTTTTGTTGTGTGGTGGTGATGGTGGTGTTTATGCATGAATGTGATGATGGTGCTGCTGTTGATGATGTTTTGTTATTCTTGTTGTTGATACTGAGGAAGTTGTTATGGCGACTCTGATGGTACGATTGTGGTGTTCTTAGCGGTGTTGCAGTGTGGTGATAGAGTTGTTAATGGTGCTAGTGGTGATAAGATTATATGGTGCTGGTGGTGGTTGTGGTCCTGATGGCTTTAGTGTAGTGGTGGTGTTGCTGGAGTGGTGATGGTGATGATGGAGGTGGTGGTGGTGGCGTTGGTGATGGTATAGGTGGTGGTGGTGTTGGTGAAGGTATAGGTGGTGGTGGTGGCGTTGGTGATGGTATAGATGGTGGTGGTGTTTTGGTGGTGGTGTTGGGAGTGTTGGTGTTCTTGGTTGGTCGTAGTATTGTTTTGTTTTTGATGTTTTTGTTGATGTTGATGTATTTTTTCACTTTCTTTCTACCTGTCAATCTGTCTGTCTTTCTATCTATCTTTCTTTCTTCCCAGCACTTTTACATTAGGTGACACTGCTTCATTTCTTCACCATTTCACTTCAGACCTAATACAGTTGTTCCTTGAAAATATCCCTATACACCCTGTTCCTTTTATTTATTTATTATTTATTTATTTATTGAGGGGCACACAGAATTTAATGGGGTCAAAGGTCAAATATATAAAAAAATAGACTAGTTACGGGATTCAGCTTTCTTATATGCGTTAATGATCTTAGGAATTTCCGCAGAAGTATGTTAGTGTCCAGTGTTGATAATCTTTAATTGTTGTTGTTGCTGTAGATGATGATGATGATGATGGTAGAGTTCTTGCTTTGTTGGTGTTTTGATGGTGGTGGTGGGGGTGGTGATGATGATGATGATGATAGGGTTCTTGCTTTGTTGGTGTTTTGACGGTGGTGGTGGGAGTGATGATGATGATGATGATAGCGTTCTTACCTTGTTATTATTGTGGTGGTGATGGTGATGGTCATGGTGGTAATGATGATGATAATGATGATGATGATGATGATAAGTATATGTTGATCAGAGAATACAGATACCACCACTCCTCATTACATGCCAGATCATCACATTTCTACGGTTATTCCCAATCAGTTGTACTTTCTATTTTTCCATCAACCTCACGCCTCATATATTACTCCATCAGCTTCATGCCGCCTATATTTTTGCTCCATTCCACCTTCATTATCGGTGCAGTAAAGGAAATTCTCTTCTCTTTATAGCGTCTTCGCCCGGTTCGCAATTATTTTTAGGTTCTTTTGTGGGTTCTTTGTCTGCATTTCCTGCCATGAGAGAAGGGAGGTGAGGGGTGGGAGGGAGAAAAGGGAGGTGTGTATGTGTGTGTGTGTGTGAGAGAGAGAGAGAGAGAGAGAGAGAGAGAGAGGGAGAGAGAGAGAGAGAGACAGGGTGTAATGGTGAGGGTATGAGAGGGTGAGAGAGAGGAGGGGTGGAAGAGGAAGGGTGAAAGAGAGAGAGAGAATGAGGGGTGAGGGAGAGAGTAAGGAGTGAGAGAGAGGATAAGGGAGGTGGAATGAGGGATGGGGGAGATGGTAATAAGGAGGGGAAGAGTGAGAATGCGAGTGATTTCGTGTATGAGAGAAGGGTTAAAGGGCTTTCTTAGATAGAGGGGGGAGGGTTAAAGAGAGGGGAAGAAAGGAAGGACGACAGGAGGGAGGAAGGGAGAGGAAAGGAAGGAAGCAAGACAGGAGGGAGGGAGAGAATTAAAGGGAGAGGAAAGGAAGGAAATAAGACAGGAGGGAGGGAGGAAACTGAGGCAAGGGAAATACGAATAATATGATAATTATGGAAAGACTGAACTTCCCTAAACGATTTTATTCACTCAAATAGTCTCTTATTCTGAAGGAGTCAAATTACCGCCATAAATTATTTCGGAATATTATCGCTACTTCTAGATTATTATTATTATTATTATTTTTTTACTTAAGACCTCGTGCTGATGGGGTTAAAATGTATACATCAGCAGTTCCACCAGCCGGCTCTCTCTCTCTCTCTCTCTCTCTCGTGCTGAAGGGGTCAAAGAGAACACATCGGCAATCCCACCAGCCTGCTCTCTCTCTCTCTCTCTCTCTCTCTCTCTCTCTCTCTCTCTCTCTCTCAAATAACCCTTTCCTATGAAAGGATTTATTCTCACATTGTTTCGGTCATTTTCTGCTCCAGTTAACTGCTTGGTGTCATTTTTCCCTTCAATTACACTCCTCTTGCTAGCCCAGTGCGATTTTATTCATCTAGGAAGACGCTTTTTTTGGACTGGAGGGATTAGGTGAAGCCCCCATTAACCCCTCCGCTACAGGACGATTTTCTGCAGGTGAGCAAAATCGTCTGGGTGTAATAGGAGGTGATAAAAATGCGTTACCGGGCTGAAGGGGTTGAGTTTCTCCCATAGTTGGTCCTATTTCGTTTCTAATTATCCATCTTGCCTACTCATTCCACTCGTAGTAATGGTGATGGTGATGATGATGATAATGGTGATGATGATGATGATGATGATGACGATAACAGTAGTAGTAGTAGTAGTAGTAACAACAACAATAATAATAATGATAATAATAATAATAATAAATTATTTTCTTTTCGTCAAATAATAATAGTTTCGTTTTGTCCCGTGCCTTGCCGTTCTGTTCTGTTCCGTGCCGTGCTGTTTCATCCCGTTCCGTCCCTGTCCATGCCGTTCCGTGGTGTTCCGTGGCGGTGGGTGGGCGTTCCTCAAGGACTAGGGGAGGTCAGAGCCATCAAGTGGACCTTCACTGACTGACTCCCACTTGGCCACTTAATTGGGGAGGGAGGATGAGGGGAAGGGAGGGAGAGGGGAAAGGGAAGGGAAGAGGAAGGGAAAGGGAAGAGAGAGAGAAAGGAAAGGGAAGGGGAGTGAAGGGAAAAGGAAGAGAAGGCAGAGAGAAGGGAAGGGAGAGGAGGAAATGGGAAGGGAGAGTGAAGGGAAAGAAAAGGGAGAAAGAAGGAAAAGGGAAGGGAGAGAAAACGGAAGGGGAAGGGAGAGAGAGAAGGTAAAGGGAAAGGAGAGAGAAGGGAAGGGAAGGAAATGGAAGAAGGCTTAAAATTCTTTCCTATTGACTGAACAGGAATGGGAGTGAGTGGAGGAGTTAGGGAGAAACACTGAGAGGGAAGGAGAGAGGGGTAAGGAAAAGGAGAGGTAGCGTAGAGAGCGAGGGGAGTGAGGGAGAGGGGAATAGAGGGAGGAGGGTAAGGAAGGGGGATGGGAGAGGTAAAGAGGAGGGAGTATGGGAGCGATGGGAGAGAGGATAGGAAGAGAGAGAGAGAGAGAGAGAAGGGATAGAACTGGAATAAGGGGTAAGGGAAGGAGGAAGAGAGGTGGAGATAAGAGGAGAGGGAAGAGAGAGGGAAAGAGAATGGGGAAGGAATAGGACAATTAAGGAAGGAATGTTGGGACGGGGAGGGAGAGTGGAGATTGAGGGAAGGAGAGAAGAGGAGGGGGAGAGTAGAGGGGAGACTGGGGGAATATCTGATGCAGAGGAGGGAGAGTGGAGAGTGAGGGGAGGAGAAGGATGAGAGAGGGAGGGATGAGGAGGAGAGAAAAGGGGGAATGAAAGGAGAGAGGATAGAGTGGAGGTAAGAAAAAAAAAATAATACAGTGCAGTTGAAAGGGGAATGGGGAGAGGAAAGGGGGGGGGAGGAGTGAGGGATGGGGAGTGGCAGAGAGTGAAAGGGGGGATGGTACTAAAAATGGGGTGGTAGTTGAGAGAAGGAGTGGAGGAATGAGGGAGATAAGGGGATGGAGGGAGAGAGAGAGGGAGGGGGGGTTGAGGGAGTGGTGTGGGCGTGGAGAAAGTGGTGCTGGGTGGGGAACAAGAAGGGGACTTAGAAGAGGTCGTGAGGAGGAACAGGAGGAGGAAGCAAAAAGTAAGAGAGAGAGAGAGAGAGTGATGAACTGTGGAGGACTAAGGGAATGAAAGGCTATAGACTATTCAGAGAGCGATGAGAATTTACAAGAAATAAAAAAATAAAACAATTGTAGACTATATGTAGAGAGGGATGAGGATTATGAAAAAAGTAAAAAAAAAACTATATACTATTTGAGAAAGATGAGTAGGCTATTATGAGGAGAGAAAGAGACAGACAGACAGACAGACTTTAGAGGAAAATTATTAGTATGAAGGAAGAAGGAATAGATATCATTTGTAGACAGTTTAGAGAGAGATGGTAATTTACGAGGAACCACGGCGGCTAGGTGGTAGTGTGTTTGCTTCTCGATCCTCGTTTCCTTCGGATCTAATAGTCGAATCCCAAGCCGTATGTAGAGTTTTATATTGGGTGTTAGTATTCAGTCCCTTGTAGCCCTTAAGAGAGAGGAGTCACGAAAGGAAAAAAAAAAAACACGAAAAGACCCTAGACTTTTTTCCTTTTTTTTTTTTTTTAATACATTCTCTAATAATCCCTTCTGTTGGATTTTTTTTTTTTTTTTAATGTTGGCACCCACAAGGACAATTTCATAAAGGTTTGGAAACACCCCTCGGATGGAAGGGGTTAAGGAGGAGATGAGGGTTGTGAAAAAAAGGGGAAGCAGTCACTAGAATTTGTTGATGTGGTAGCTGTGGTTGTGGTTGTTACTGGTTGATGTGGTGGTTGTGGTGGTACTGGATGTTGTGCTAGTTGTGGTTGTGTTTTTTACTGATTGGTGTAGAACTTCATTGTTTGATTGTTTTGGAAGTAACCGATAAGAATATGAAAAACAATATTTTGAAGTAGACCTAAAACAGCCATGGAAATCATATATATATAAATTGAGATCATTACCCCTCTCTCTTAAATCAACGGCATCATTATCATCATCATCATCATCGTCATCGTCATCATCCCGTTCTTACTATCATTAGTCAAGAGGGCAGGATAAGAAAATTGTAGCAGAGTATACGCTGATGTAGCTTAAATATTCATTTACATATGGTCATCATCACCATTATATTTACAGCCCTTTTATTACCTTTCATTATACAGTACATGTTTATTGTTACCCGCCCCAGCTGGATGGCATCAGAAAGCGTGGGAAACCGTCCTCATTCAGTCTGGTCCTTAACTGTCTTATTTAATGCTCTACAGCAAAGTACGTTTCAAACACTTACAGCCAGGTCCAGCTCATTACTCTGCGGTTTACCCCAGTTGCTTCACTTCTTGCATGTTATAAAGATAGTAATTCTCCTTCCCTGTGAACAGGAGCGTAGCCACAGTTTTTCAAGTGGGGTAGGCAAGGGGTGGACAGGCTTAATGATGGGGTGGCCAGAGGAGTACTATTCAGAGTGGTCAAGGGATAGACCTCGGAAATTTGTGATGGTCAGGCATAATTCAGTATGGAAATAAAATTCTATATTCGTCGCAGTTCCGTAACGAAGTAAATAAAACACAGCTAAGAACAGATAAAAGACTTTGAGAGATGACGAAAGGGTTGGGTAATTACAAGTGCAAATTACAAGTACATATCAATACCAATACAAACTGCTGATACAAATACAATCACTACGAGCTCCTTATTTATTTATTTATTTATTTACTTTTGTCCCATACACACCTCTCACCCACCTCCTTACTAAAACCTTGTGAATTCATAATATCCTTCACAATATACTTCCGCTCCCTACACTTTTGTCAGCCTTTTTTTTATCATTTACTCTAGACAAACAAATACCTTATCAATATTTTCTAACCATATCTTTAAGCAGCCCTTTATTATCATTTTTTCCAGACAGACAAATAAGTAATCAATGTTTTTACCTTCTCCTTAATCACCTTTTTATCATTTATTTTTTCCAGACAAGCAAATACCTAATCTATATTATTTTTTACCTTCTTGCAGGTATGTCCGGAGGTCACGTGTTCTCTTTGTGTCCGTACATCCGGGACTTGAGGGGTCGCATTCTGGGAAGCTCTCTGGCACCACTTCCTTACTATGTGTGCGTGTGTGTGTGTGTGTGTGTGTGTGTGTGTGTGTGTGTGTGTGTGTGTGTGTGTGTGTCGTTGATGTTCCGGTGCTTGTGTGTGTGTATGTGTGTGTGGGTGGTACATTGATATTCCGGTGTGTGTGTGTGTGTGTGTGTGTGTGTGTATTACGTTGATCTCCCCTTGTATAACATGGGAATTCGATATATTACACGTCAATACTCCTTTGTATGTTAATTAATACAAACATATACCTAGACTGGAAAGAGAGAGATATACGCGCAAGATAACGTCAAGGTGTAGACTAAATCGATAAAAATAAGTAGCTAAGTAAAATAGAAAAGAAGATAAATGTGTAATAAAAAAAAATCAGTAAGGAAGGGGTACTTGGGAGCGTTCTTATCCCTCAAGAAAACGTACCACGGACATAAGATGCTATACAAGAAGGGCAGACGTCTTGAGTGAGTTAGATTCCCTGTGTTTTATTTTCTTGTGGTTGTTTTGGTGGTTGATTTGGAGTTGCTTGTGATTGCGTTTGTAGTCCGTATTTGTCGTGTGTATTTTGTAGTAGTAGTTTTCGTGTTGGTTTCGAGTCGTAAGTGTATCTGTAATCTGTATTTGTATTGTGTATTTTGTAGTGGTAGTTTTGGTGCTGGTTTGGAGTTGCTTGTAATTGTATGAGTAATCTGTTTTTGTCATGTTTATTTGTAAATTCTGTTCGTCATTAACCAGTCCTTTCGATACCCTGTCATTTCTTTCAAACTTTGTTATCTGTTCTTCGTTATGCTTTACTTATTTCCTTACTGAGCTATGACGATTACTGATTTTAATTTCTATACAAATATTTCTTTACATTTATATCGAGTGCCTTTGAGTATGCATTTTACCTTTTTTTTAAATAGGTAAACTTGTGTAATTATCGTTTTTATATACTTCTGAATGCTGAGAGTATATGGGATTTTTTTTTTTTTTTTTTAAGTTCTTGTTTGTTTCGTAATGGTTTTGATTGTGATGTTGTACTAGAAAGAGAGAAGATAGAGTTGTGAGTAGAGTTGCATACGTGACAAGATGTGTGTGGGTGTGGGTGGGTGAGAGAAAGAGAGACAGACAGACAGGCAGAAAGACAGACACAGAAAGACAGACAGACGGAAAAGCTAAGAAATATAAGAGCAGAGAGAGAGTGTGTATGAGAGCAGAAATGAAGAAGGGAACCAGAGAGAGAGAGAGAGAGAATTTTTATAGATTCTTAATGGTACAGTAAATCTAAGGTACGTTTTTGATGATATTTATATTATTCTTAAATGTTTATAAAAAATGTTTGTTTTTGGGCTCAGAGATTTACTAATGAAGCTGATGTTGCTTTAAATAGAGCCTGATCCAGTTGTGTATTTGTGTGTGTGTGTGTGTGTGTGTGTGTGTGCGTGTGTCTGTGTCTGTGTCTGTGTGTGTGCGTGTGTCTGTGTCTGTGTCTGTGTGTGTGCGTGTGTCTGTGTCTGTGTCTGTGTGTGTGTGTGATTTTCTTTTTAATTTTCTCTGTATTTGCAATATCCGTGTTTGTGGCTGTGTGCTTTTGTGTTTGTGTGTGTTTTTATGAGTTTCTTTGGATGTTTGTGTGTGTGTGTGTGTGTGTGTGTGTGTGTGTGTGTGTGTGTGTGTGTGTGTGTGTGTGTGTGTGTGTGTGTGTGTGTGTGTGTGTGTGTGCTTGCTTTTGCGTTCCTTTGTGTGTTGTTGAAGTGAGTTTATGTGTTTTTTTAGTGTTTATGTGCATTTGAATTTATATTATTTATATGTTTGTGTATTACCCTGTGTGTGTGTGTGTGTGTGTGTGTGTGTGTGTGTGTGTGTGTGTGTGTGTGTGTGTGTGTGTGTGTGTGTGTGTGACTTGAATAGTCATTTGTTATACATACAGTGAAAGATGATGTAGGAGAGAGAGAGAGAGAGAGAGAGAGAGAAGAGAGAGGGAGAGAGAGAGAAAATCATAAAAGTAAACAAGGATAATTGTGAGAGAGAAAGAGAGAGAGAGAAGTAGGAGGGGGGGAAGCAGGGGAGGAATGCGCCAGATGGAGGAAAAAAAGAGGAAGGAGGAGGATGGAAGGGACAGCTGGTGAGGGAAGATCGGGAGATAGAGGGAGGGAGGAGAAACAGATGGAGAGAGAGAGAGAGAACATGAGTGAGAAAAAACAACACAGAGAGGCATGATGTTAATGGAATAATTCTAAGAACCAACAAATAGAGAGAGAGAGAGAGAGAGAGAGAGAGAGAGAGAGAGAATGGCCATTATAATTACAGTGACGAAAGAGTGAGGAAGAAAGTTAAAAAAATAGAAATAAAATCGAACGGATAATAAAAATGATGTTCGTAGTCACGGATGCAGATGCTGAACAAAGAAAGATGGAAGTAGAAGAAAAGGGAAGAAAATTATAAGACAATAGGAATATAGATGAAAATGGGGAAATATGTAAGAAAGTGATAAAGAGGGTGATGAGCGGGAGAGGGGAGAATGGGTAATAATGACGAGGGGAGAAGATATGGATGTTGGAAATGATGAGGGTAGAACTTGATGATGATGTAAAGAAACTGCAGAGATGGAAAGAGAATAGTGATGATGGGAATGAGAGTGGGGTGATGAATGAGAACAGTGATGCAGAGAGTGATGAAAAGGTGAAAATTATCGATAAAAGAAGTACAGTAGATGATGATGATGATGATGGAAAATGAAAAGAGAGGGCATGGGAGGAAGGAGGGTGGAGTAGTGAAAGGTGGTGATGCAGGTAATGAAAGGAGAAAAAGAGGGAGACAGCAATGAAAGAGGAATTAGTGATGGTGATGGTGGTGGTGGTGGTGGCGGTGATGATGATGCTGTTGGTGGTGGTAGTGATGATGATGATAATGATGATGGTGGTGGTGGTGGTGGTGTTGATGATGATAATGATGATGGTGGTGGTGGGGGTGGGGGTGTTGATGATGATGATGGAGGGAGAGGGTGGAGTGCCATTCCAGACTGGTTGGTGAGACAGACGGATAACCTAATAATGAGGAGGAAACAGTGATGAAAGTGGTGATGCTGGGTGATGAAAGGAGGAAGAGGAAATGGTGATAACGCGGACGATGCGGGGAGTGATGAAAGAGAAAGACGAAGAAATGGTTTTGAAGTGTGATGAAAGAGGAAGCAGTGATGGTGATAACGGTGATGATGATGATGATGACGATGATGGAGATGAAAAATGGTATGGAAACAGTGATGATGATGATGATGGACGTAAGAGATGGTATGGAAACAACAACAGTGATGAAGATGATGATGATGAGGGATAGAAACAGAGAAAACAGTGGTGGTGATGATGATGATGATGATGAAGGTGAGAGATGGTATAGAAACGACAATGATGATGATGGAGAGTGAAATGGAAATACAAGGGCAAGGCAGGAAAACAGGGAAATAGTGATGAAAGAGGAAGCAGTGATGATGATGATGATGATGATGAAGATGATGGAGGTGAGGGATTGAAGGAGAGAGCATGAGAGGAGGAATGAAAATGTAAACAGTGGTGATGATGATGATGATGGAAGTGAGAGATGGCAAGAGGAGGCATGAGAGGAGGAGGGGGTGGAGTGGTGAGAGAGGGTGATGCAAGTGATGAAAGAGAATTAAGAGGGGAACAGTGATGGAAGAGGAATTAGTGATGATAATGATGATGATGATGATGATGACGGAGGTGAAAAATGGAAAGAGGGGACATGAGAGGAAGAACGGAGGAGTGGTGAAAGAGGGTGATGGAAGTGATGAAAGAGAATTAGGAGGGAAACATTGGTGGAAGAGGAATTAGTGATGATGATGATGATGATGATGATGACGGAGATGAGAGATGGAAATACGGAGGCAAGGCAGGAAGGAGGGCGCGGTGCCATTTCCCAGCCACGTCACAAACTGGTTGGCTTCCTGTCTCTTCCATCTCTCACCCTCCAAACACCAGAGCTTGTTCCGCTTGTTTGCGTGCTTGTTTGGCTTGTTTTGGTGGTGGTTGGGGTTGTTTTGATGGCCGTGGTTGTTTTGGTGGTTGGGGTTGTTTTGCCATTGTCTTGGTGGTTGTAGTTGTTTTAGTTTTGATGATTAGTGATTGCTTTGGTGGTTGTGGTTGTTTTGATGATTAGTGATTGCTTTGGTGGTTGTGGTTGTTTTGGGGGCTGTTTTGGTGGTTTTGGCAACTGTGATTCGTTAGTTCATTTCAGCTGATAGCCAGGTGTAGTGAGAGTGGAGGGCTGATTTGACTAGTAACCAAGGAGACTCATTCCTGCCTCATAACCAAGGCTCCTCGAATTTCATGCAACCACGAGTTAATATTTAATTTACGGGAGAAAGCAGCCTCATTCGCAATTCCCTAACACCTTTTCCTTTGCGACTTATTTTGGGATATGGCCGGTTAATTTTTCTTCGTTATTTATGCAGAGAATGACCATGTTTGAAAGATTTATATGAAACAGATTAGGTTAGGAAGGTGTAATAAACAAAATAAATCGATTAGGAAAAGGTGATAGGGAGCTTCCATAACTAATGAGAATACGGGCCTCGTCTCAGCTTTCGACTCTATAATAATTGTTTACATCGAAGCAGATTTAAAGTATCCCCGTTCATCAGTCTCCGGTTTACCCCAGTCGCATCACCTCTTGCACTTTACATATTATCAAGAGAGTAAACTTTGATTATACCACCTAATTTTAGTATAATCTTTCCATGTATATACCGCGTTAATTCCAGTATACTTTATTCATACTTGTCTCTCATCCTCCTGATTGCCTAAGGCTCTATAATCAATTACCTCTTTCACTGTCATTCCACCTTCTCTTTTCTTAAGCCTATATATTATACAGTTTAGTCATCTGTATGTCTCTTTTAATGTATATCTATTTATAAGGGTACTGTACATGCCTATCACTTTGCATTTATCTATCAGTATCCATCTATCTTGTCTGTGTCTAGCTGTCTATCTATCTATCTTCATCTGTCTCTCTCTGTCTTCCTATCTACTTCCCTATCTATCTGTCTTCAGCTACCTGTCTATCAGTCATCCTACCTGCCTACTCCCCTACCTACCAACTTCCCTACCTACCTATCGTAACCCATCTCTCCTCACTCCCACCCACCCCTCCGGCTCAGTAAACAAATAAACAAGTGAAATAAGCAAACAGCAGACACCTCTCCTCTTCCCTTTCCCTGTCCGTCTATCTATCCATCTGTCTATCCAGTCATCCATCTGTGTGTCATTTATCTATGTCTGCTATGATGTGTTTCTATCAATCTATCCATCCATCTGTCTAATTATTTATCTATCCATGTATCTATTTATCTCTCCATCTATCAGTCTATCTGCCCATCTATCTGCCAAACCATTCATCTCTACTCCTGCCTACTTGTTTCATCAGTCTTTATGTATCTATCTGTCTATATCTATCCATCTACCCACCTACCTACCAACCTACCTACCTACCCATGTACCTTACCTCCCCCCTCCCCCTTCCCCACCTACCCCCGCCAGCCCGGTAAACAAATAAACAAGCTAACCAACAAACAACACACACCTCCCTGGCCCCGTATCAACACTCACACTCTATCCCACCCATTAAAACCCCTAACAATAGAACAACTGAATTGGTCCTAAGTGCTTCCGGGATAGGGATGGGATAGTCTGGCTGGGATAGTTTGGGTGGGATACTATGGGTGGGATGGGTGGGATAGTCTGGGTGGAATGATGTAGGATGAGAGTTAGGTGTTTCGGTGTTTGACTCTCTCTCTCTCTCTCTCTCTCTCTCTCTCTCACACACACACACACACACACCTGCTCCCTAGATGACCTTCAGGAGTTAGGGACATCCATACTCACTCGTCCTTTTAGCGTTACGAATGATGGGACAGTAGTAGTAGCAGTAGCAGTAGTAGTAGTAGTAGTAGTAGTTGCAACCCCAGGGCCATCTGAACGCGGTGGACTGCAGGCTGAAGTTGCCCTCCTCCTGCAGTCCATTATACTCCTTCAAGCTCAATAGGGAGGGAGTTGAGGGACGTTTGTATAACCGGGCAGTGGCAAAAGTGAGATAGTGGCAAAAGTGAGATAGTGCCAAAAGTGAGATAGTGCCAAAAATGAGGTCATGGTAAATGTGAGATAGTGATAAATGTGATATAGTGCCGAAAGTGAGATAGTGACAAAAGTGAGATAGTGACAAAAGTGAGATAGTGACAAAAGTGAGATAGTGACAAAAGTGAGATAGTGCCAAAAGTGAGATAGTGGTACACGTGAGATAGTGCCAAAAATGAGGTCGTGGTAAAAGTGAGATAGTGATAAAATGTGAGATAGTGACAAAAGTGAGATAGTGATAAAAGTGAGATAGTGGTAAACGTGAGACAGTGCCAAATGTGAGATAGTACCAAAAGTGAAATAGTGAAAAAAGAGAGATATTGCAGTTGTAAGCTACTAGCAAACGTGAAATGAGCCAAAAGTGAAATAATGCCAGAAGAAATTAATGTAATGCCAATAGCTGGATAGAAAATGAAACTGAGAAAATGCGAAATGAGATTAATCCAGTGAGAGAGAGAGAGAGAGAGAGAGAGAGAGAGAGAGAGAGAGAGAGAGAACGAAACTGGTGAAAGGAGATAAAAAGATGATCCAGAGGGACGGTATAGCCTACTAAGCAGAGAGAGACAAGGAGAGACACAGAGCGAGGGCAAGGGAGCAACAGACGTGCTACTCAGCCGGCATAGAAACAGCCAGAGGAGCACAGAACCGGTTTGGGTAATTGCTGGGTGGTGATTGGCGCTGGCTGTGGCACTGGTTACCCCTTCCGGCCCGGCGATTGGCTGGCCCGGGGACATGAATGGTGGCCTCTGATTGGACGGCTGGTGGACGAGGCCTGAGGGCAATAATGAGGGGAAGGAAGAGAGAGAGAGAGAGAGAGAGAGAGAGACATAATAATAAAAATCTGAGCAAGTAATGATGAGAAAGGAAAATTATATATATATATATATATATATATATATATATATATATATATATATATATATATGTGTGTGTGTGTGTGTGTGTGTGTGTGTGTGTGTTTGTGTATTTATTTCTGCGTGTGTCTGTGTGTATGTGCGATGTTTGTGTCTGTGTATGTGTTCGTGTGTATGCGTGTATATGTATGTATAGATGTATAGACAATGAGAGAGAGCAGCAGGGGTGACCGAGAGCATGAGAAAACAGGAATGAGCATGCATGTTTGAGAATGAGAGAGAGAGAGGTCACTAAGGGTGAGAAAGAGAGTGGGGGAGAGTACGTGAGAGAGAGAGAGAGAGAGAGAGAG
>NC_137051.1:3395000-3405000 GCF_032717465.1 Coenobita brevimanus
CGCATCGCCAACTTTTTTTTCACCCATTACTCAACCCGTTCTGGTCCTGTCTCCCCTCTCCAGCCTCGCCCATTAGCTTAATAGTAACAAATGGCTTAAATAGTGGCCCGAGCCTTCACCCCAACAGTGGTTATGGCTGTGTTAAGTTCGCACCCAAGTTTTTTTTTGGGGGGGTGGGGGGTGGGGGGCGTACATCTGGCAACCCTATGTGCTTTATTTTTTTATTTATTTTATTTTATTTTATTTTATTTTTCCAGCAGCATTGTATATCTGGCAAAGCTATGCACTTTGCTGTTCCGTGGAGGTTATCATACTTTTGTGAACATAAATAGCGATCCATTTCACTTAGGGAAAAATTGGGACAGTGAACAGTTATTTTCAAAACTCAAAATTATCATCCTCAAAACCAAAAGGGCTCTTCAGTGTATTAGAGATTCATAACTTTTACTAGGGACTGGATTGATATTTTTGTCCGCAGCTGTGGGTTCCTGTTGCTACTCTGGAACACTGGTTGATTTCGTTTGGCAACTGATACTGTAGATCTGAATTAAGGCTGTTGTAATGTGTATGTTTTCGTGATACAGTGTTTTCGTTTCCTTACCACAGCTAAAGGAGATAACAGTCATTTTCAGGTTCTTTGTAAATGTAGTACTTTAATTTTTTCATGTGTTATTATTATTGTTATTATTATTATTATTATTATTATCTTTTAAGACAAAATTGTTTTCAAGTAGATTTTAATGTGTAAAACGTAAAATGACTTGCAAAGAAAGGTGAAAGAATACAAAGCTGACAAGACTATAAACCTACTTGTGCATTGAAGTCACCCAGGGAACCCAGCCATGTGTCAGCACATGAAATGTCTGAGTACCCACAAACACATTCCGATACGATATCCCTTATATATATATATATATATATATATATATATATATATATATATATATATATATATATATATATATATATATATATATATATATATATACACACACACACACACACTTTTGCTGTCATCATACGAATTTATGTGGCATATTGGAATCCTGCTTCAAAAGTTTATTTCTTATTTGTTTTATTTTGTTCTATTCTACTTTATTTTTGTATCTCACGAAAAGAATCCATGACATTGTAAGCTTCACTGGCGGGGCATGGCGCTCACTAAGGAATCCATGGTAACTGTTCTAACAATGCTTCTTCGTGCGCTGGCCAGCATCACCGACGAAGATGACTGTGGGAACGAAAATAGAGGAGTGAACAGTTTGGCTGGTCTGCCTCTCAACAAAAAGCAGCGACTGTAAACGAACTGAAATGTCCACCTTGGGCAGGGATTGACTCTTGGTGCAGTGGAACGCTAAGCACTGGACCACCTTGACGCATCGGTTACGTAATAAAACACACCAATAAAAGCCACAAGCTGAAATTACGACTACTTCACCTGTAACATGTAGACAGGTAGAGACCGATGACTTTTTATTTTTCTTTTCTGCTAGAGGATTTTGTACGTAACTCCCAGTTCGGAAAGTCTCTCCTAACATATATATATAAAAAAATCATCCGACAGTACCTGCGTATATTAAAAAAAAAAAAATCATCAGACACTTCCTGCAAGATGACTCCCTAAATGTGAGCCCTTTAACTGTCCGAGGTTTTTCTGTGCTAAGTAAAAATGATTGTTGGTAGCCAGAATAAGTCCATTAAATTCTGAAGTATGTCAAGTGCCTCGTATTAAAACCCTTAAGAGGCAGAGCACCATGTTTATATCCTTTTTACACATTATCTCTTGACTGGAATTAGACTGATAAGTAAGCAGACAGACATTGGTAAACAAACTAACAGACAGGTAGAGAAGAACACACCCAAATAGACAGATAGGTAAACAAACACGAATTGGGAAGACAGTCATGCACACGAATAGGTAACTAATAAAACAGGCAGACAGACAGATAGACAAAGAGACAGGCAGACAGATGGGTAGTGAGAGAGGCATAGGCAGACAAGCAGAGGTTGACAATAAGACAGACAGGCACAAGTTAAAAAGCAGGCAGAAGGACAGGTAGGCAAAAAGCAGACAGGCAGACCTAAGCAATAATTGAAGAAGCAATGAAAATGAAAAACACAATACAAAAAACACCCTAGCAAGGTCATCACAGGGGGAAGGGGGAGATGGAGGGGATAGGGAAGCCACTAATTACATTTTACGTAATGCATCATTATGAAAATTGCCGCAAAAGTTATATTGAAAAGTAAGGATAAAGCCAAAAAAAATTAAGTACCAATAAAATAATCACAGGAGATATATACTGTAAATTTGGTAGTTACATTTTAGAGATTAGCCATAGGAACTGCCATGAAACAGAAGCTGCAGTCAGTTAATAAAGGTAAACAAAGAGTAAATCCCAGCAATATCATCGTCAGAGATTTGTGAGGTATGTGGATGCTACCTTTATAGATGGTAAAATCGAAGGTAATTACCATGGAAACGAAAAGTGCAAAAAGATCAAAGAAAAAAAAAATGTGCCAGGAAGACCATTGCAGATGAGGGGTAGGAAAAATACTGATAATGCCATAGAAGTAAAGTCGAAGAAAACACGTGAAAAATTATCCATCTATCTATTTGTTTGTTTATCTGTCTATCTATCTATCTATCCACCAAGGTCGGTGAGAAATAGGTCTGTAAAAATCGATGTTGCAGTTTTAGGAATTACCACAAAAATTTAAAACGAGAAAAATCAAGAATCAAGTAAAAAGCAATATCCCAACAAGGTCATGGCGGGGGGGGGGGTAGGGGGTGAGGGTGTAGGCGGATAGGGAAGTAACTAATTACACTTTTTTTTTTTTATCATCATTTATATCAGTGAACGATTGGCAGCAGTAAGTGAATCCCAGGAAGGAGACGGTGTAATTGTTGTTTACAGCCGCCGTAATTACCGTCGACCCCATCCCCTGCATCGCGGTAATTGTAGGGCCTTCCTCTATTTGTTATTCACCAGTTTTTTTTTTTTCTTATTATTTTTGAGCCATGTTATTTTTGCATATGTGTAATTTTGGGCCTCCTCCTTCTCCTCCACCTACCTCTTCCTCCTCCTCCTCCTCCTATGCATCTTTGTCAGTAATTGTAGAGCTTTTCCTGTGTGTGTGTGTGTGTGTGTGTGTGTGTGTGTGTGTGTGTGTGTGTGTGTGTGTGTGTGTGTGTTTACGTCAGTGCTTATTGTGAACATTCTTTTCGTAATTGTTTCATTCTTTAGCCTTCCTCTGTGTGTATTCGTGTGTGCAGTTGTAGAGTGATGGCGTGATGGAAAGAAGGACACACTGAATGAGATGGAGAGATGCAGTGAGAGGAAGAGACAGGGAACAAAATGGAGAGACGAGAATGGCACAGAGATGGAGTGCGAGGATGAGGCAGAAAGAGAACGTCATGGAGAGATTAAATTACTGATGTGTAACCCAAAAATGGAGAGAGAGGAAGAAGCAGACAGAGAGTAGGATGGAGGGAGGAACTGCAGAGCAACACAGAGATGGAGTAAGAGGAAGTAACAACGAGGGAAGATGGAGAAATGAAATTACTGTAGTGCAACCTAGAGAGAGAAAAAAAAAAGAGAAAGAGAGAGAGAGAGAGAGAGAGAGAGAGACGAAACTGGCAGATTTGCAGGAACAGAGTCAGAGTTGTGGAGGGTGGGAGAGGCCTTCTTCCTGCTATGATAATGATGGTGGTGGTGGTGGTGATGATGATGATGGATGACCCCTCAGTGAATGATGATAGTGATGATGATAATGAAAGATGGACTGTCAGTAGATGATGATGGTGATGTGATGATGATAAGTTGACTGTCAGTAGATGATGATGATAATGGTGGTTTCCGATTGTATTCTTCAGTTCAGTGTCTTGTTTCAGTTCTGTTTAATATTAGTTCATTGTAGACTTACATTTGAGTACAGTGTTCAGTTCAGTGGTGTTTGTTCAATAGTGTTCAGTTCAGTATATTCATAGTGATCGGTTGTTATGGTGTTCAGCCCCGTAGAGTTCTTCGGTTCTGTTTAATGTTCAAGTCTCCGTATAGTTCTCCGTATGGTGTTCTTTCAGCATCGCGTCTGGTGTAGTACGTAATTCACTATGGTGTTCACTACTTTGTTTTGTCCAGTACAGTGATCGGCTTTTGTATGGTAGTGTGTTCAGTTTTGTATAGTTTTCAGTTCCAGGTGTTCAGTCCTCTTCAGTTCTACAGTTGTTTATAGTGCTTAGATCATAGTTCTTCTGTTCAGTATGGTGATAGTGTTCATTTTAGTGTAGTTAAACCAGATGTTCAGAGAGTCATTTCAGTTCAGTATAGTAACACAGAAGATGCATCGCGTTCAGGGTTGTCTAGTATCTCAGTATAGCTTTCAGTATACCCACATTCCCTCTTATCAGGATAGAAGTATATGCCTATTTCCTGGTATACCCCGCCATCTTACCACACCGATATAACTGTTGAAGCCGCAGCGTCGCCATATTTAGACACCCGCACCGTGCATGTTCCCCTCGCTCCTGGTGGTGCGAGTTTTATTTTGTTTTATTTTATTTTTTTGATTAAGGATGCTGGTTTTTAAGGCTTTGATGTGCGTGTGTGTGTGTGTGTGTGTCTGTGTGTGTATGCTATGGCTGTGTGAATATCTTTTTTTCTTTTTTCTGGGTCTGTTTTTTTATCTTTCATTTTAAGAGTTGAAGGATATTTATTGTGTGATGTTTTATTTTTAGATTTGTATGTTTTTTTTATTTTTTGATTTTTTTTTTTTTAGCTCCGTCATAAGGCGCAAGGTTAATGGAAGTCTTGCGTGCTTAAATTTTTTTGTATTCCTTTTTATTATGATTTTTCGTCATAGTCGCTTGGTGTTTTTCGTGTGTTTTATATGTTGTGTTTTTCCGTGTGTGTTTTTTTTTTATTGTAAGTATACGATGTTTCTTTTCGTTTTTCTTTTGTCGCCCTCCTGTTTTCCCTCCTTCATTTCTTCCTTCAGTCCTTCTTTCTTTCCTTCATTTCTTAACTTGTTTCTTTCCTTCCTTCCTTTTGCCTTACCTTTCATCTGTTCTGCTGTTTTTTTCATGTTTCCCTTTTTTCTCCTTCCCTCCCTCTCTCCCTTCCTTCCTTCCTTCATTCATTCATTCATTCATTCATTCATTCATTTCAGTGCTCTCGCCTTACATCTATCTATCAATCCTTCCGTCCATTGCATACAAATCTATTTATCTACAAATTCTTATCTCTTCCCCTATCAGCATCAGTTTATCAATCGATCACTGTATTTTTATCATATCTTTCTGTCTGGATCTGTCTCTATGTATGCATGTATGTATTTGTATGTGTATCTACTTCCGTGTACGTCAGCAAATGTGTACATCTCTGAATGTGTGTATATATCTATCTACCTGTTGACATCTTTTACTCTCTCTCTCTCTCTCTCTCTCTCTCTCTATCTCTATCTATCTATCTATCTATCTACTGTATCTATCTATCTTTCTGTCTATCTATCTATCTATCTGTCTGTCACTACCTGTTTTAATTCCTGTCCACCTTCACCAATCCATTTTCAGTTCCTCCCCTCTTGCTCAGCTCCTGCCCTTAGATGGATGTGTACTCTTTGGTTCTGTCTCTGTTTTTTCCCCCTCTCCTTATCACGGTTTATCTATCTAGGCTATCTACTTCATCAGGCCGTCTGTCTATCGAAGCTGTTTACTTTAACACGTTGTCTGTCTGTCTTCCTCGTATTCCTCCCTTCTCGCTTTCTTTTCCCTTCCCCCGCCGTTCCCTTCCCTACTCTCCAGACTCCAATCTCTCCCCTCTCCCTCTCCCCTCTCCTCTCCTCCTTCCTGCTTCTTCCTCCCTCCCCTCTCCTCCCCTCTTCCTGCTTCTTCCTCCCTCCCCTCTTCCTCCTCCCTCCCCTCTCTCTCTTCTCCCTCTTCCTGCCTCTTCCTCCTCCTCTTCACTTCTTCGTTGACAGTTGTTGCCTAGTATGGCCCAACCGACTTCTTGCAGTTATCTTCTTTTCTTACATTAACATAGTCTCCCCTCCATCCCTCTCCTTTCTCTCTCTCCCCTTCTTCTCCCCCCTCACATACTCTCTCCTTCAACCCATCCATCCCTCTCTCCCATTCCTTCTTCCCTTCCCCATCCCATTGTTCCCTTCTCTCTTCCCATTCCCTCCCATCATCTCACCCATCTTTCTCCCTCCCTGTATTTTCCCCTTCCCACTTTTCCAGTTCTTCTCCCCTTCCCTTCCCTCCTTCCTAACTCTAACCTTCTTCTAAAGCAGCTCCTCTTTCTCCCCCATTCCTTTTCTCATCTTCCCCCCCCCCCAGTCTTTACACCTCTCCCATGCAGATCTTTACCCCTACCCCAGCAACCCCTTCTTGCCCCCACTTCTCTCCTCTGCCCCCTCCCCTTCCCCTTCCCCCTCTCGACTCCCCTGCCATCCCTCTCTTCTCCCCACTCAAACCTTTTCCCTCATCCATCTCTCAGTTTCTTTCTCCTCCTGCCCCCTCTCCCCTTCTTCTCCCTTCCCCCTTCCCTCCTGCGTCTCCCCCACACCCTCCCTCCCTCTCCCGTCTCTCCCCAACACCATTCCCTTTCCCCCCTTCCATTCTCCCCTTCTCCCTTCCCCATTGACTCCCGTCTCTCCTCCACACCTTCCCCTTTCCTCCCTTCCATTCTCCCCTTCTCCCTTCCCCCTTGCCTCCCGACTCTCCCCCACACCTTCCCCTTTCCCCTTTTCCATTCTCCCCTCCTCCCTTCCCTCTTCCCCTCCGTCTATCTCCCACACCATCCCCTTTCCCCCCTTCCATTCTCCCCTCCTCCCTTCCCTCTTCCCCTCCGTCTCTCCCCCACACCCTCCCCTTCCCCCTTCTCCCCTTAGCCCGGCCCTAACCATATAAGGGCTGGGCTGGTGTGGGCGGGGAGGCAGTGATTAGAGTGAAAGCCCCAAGCCCTCACCAACATAGGCCTGCCGCGGGGTTCAACAAGGGTTCACAGAGGTTCAGTTATGTGTGTGGGGTTCGATCGGGTGTATTTGAAGTTTTCTGTGTTCTGAACTGGGTGCCTGGCTTTAAAACTGGATTATTCATAGGTTAGCCAAGGGTTCAAGATGGTTCAGGAGGGGTTCAGTTGTGGTATGGAGCTCGGTCGGGTGTGTTTGATGTCTGGTGGGTTCTAAACTGAATGCCTAACTAGACTGACCTTTTTCTTATGTCTCTCAGGGGTTCAATAAGGGTTCAGAATGGTTCAAGAGAGGTTCAGTTATGTGTGTGGAGTTCGATCTCGTGTATTTTGCTGTCTGGTGTGTTCTGAACTTCTCCCTGACTAAGACTGGATAATTCATATGTCTGCCAAGGGTTCAAGAAGGGTTCAACTGTGGCATGAAGCCTGATCGTGTGTATTTGATGTCTGTTGTGTTCTAAACCGGATGAATTACTTTTTAAAAATAATTATTCGTAGGCTGTTTAACCTCTTCAGCCTCATGACGTGTTTTTTTTTTTCATTGGTGAGCAAAATCGTGTGACGGTAAACACACACACACACACACACACACACACACACACAGGTAGATAGATAGATAGATAGACACTAGATAGGCCTGTATAAATTGTAGACGAATTCATACTTGGATGAGTAGGCCGTAGGAGTACTGAGATAGGCCTGAGTGGGGTCAAGGGGATTGCGGTAGGCTTGTAGGGGCTGTGAGAGAGAGAGAGAGAGAGAGAGAGAGAGAGAGAGAGAGACAGAGAGAGAGAGAATAGTTGAGGTTATTGCATGTAGGCTAGAGCATGTGTGAGTTTGTTTTTACATTAGTATTTAAGTGTGTGTGTGTGTGTGTGTGTGTGTGTGTGTGTGTGTGTGTGTGTGTGTGTGTGTGTGTGTGTGTGTGTGTGTCCGTGCGGATATGTGCGTGTGAATGAATGTGTGAGAGTGTGTACGTGATGCAACCGAGGTATGTGAGAGAATGAGTGAGTTTTTGTGTGAGTGAGTATGTGCGTGTGGGAGGTTAGTAAGTGGCTGGAAGCGACATGAGAGAGAGAGAGAGAGAGAGAGAGAGAGAGAGAGAGGAGAGTGACTGGCAGCGAAATGAGAGAGAGAGAGAGAGAGAGAGAGAGAGAGAGAGGGAGAGAAATGAGAACGGAAGTAAAAGAGCGGATGGAAAGATAAAGCGCTAAGTAGAGCAGAGAGATCGAGAGATAGTGATGTAACTATGTTGCTGAGAAGGTGACGAGAGAGAGAGAGAGAGAGCAGGACATAGCAGACGGGAGAAGGAGCTGAAAGGAGGAGGACGAGGAGAAAGGGAAAGGAGGGAAAGGAGGAACTGGGAGAAGGAAAGGGAGAAGCTGGACAAGGAGGAGGACGAGGAGGAAAAACTGAAAAGAGGAAGTGGATAACTGAGGGCTGAAAAAGGAAAAAAGGAGGAGGAAGAGCTGAAGTCAGTAGGAGGAGGAGGAGGTGGAGCTGAAATAAGGAGAAACAGGAGAGGCAGCAACAGCCCAAAAGAAAAAAAAAAAGTACAGGAAGAAAAATAAGAACATTAATGGTAGAAGCTTGATTGGAGGAGTAGATGTATAAGCAGCATTAGAAGGGAGAGGAGGAGGCGCAGGGGGGGGGAGTAAAAAGGGGGAGGAGGAGGAGGAGTATGGGTAGAAAAAGGGAGGAAGAGTAGGAGTAGAAAGGGGGAGGAGGAGGAGTAGTATGGGTAGAAAAAGGGAGGAGTAGAAAGGGGGAGGAGGAGGAGGTACAGCAGTAGAAAGGTAGAGGAGGGGGAGCAGTGGGAGTATACAGTGGAAGAGGAGGAAGAGGAAAATTAGTGACAGAGACTGTAGAAGAAGAATACATGTAAGTTGACGAGAAGGAGGAGGACGAGAATGATGGGTAGGAGCGGTTGAAGCAGGAAGAGGGGAGGAAGAAGAAGAGTAGTAGTAGGAGGAGAAGGAGAAAAGGAAGAAGGAGGGGAAGAGAGAGGTGGAAAGGAAAAATAGCATTGGAGTAGTGGCTGTGATGTGACTAGTAGAAGATTCGATGTAGAAGAGAGAGCAAAAGCAGAAGGATGGGAGGAAGAGGAGGAGCAGTAGAAGGGATGGAGGGATAGGAGGGAGGGGTAGGAGGTAGGAAGGGAGGGAGGGAGGGAGGGACGGGTCTAGCAGCTGACAAAAACTAGACGTCCTCTACGGGCTAAAATGGTTTCTGACTCCGGCCGAGTGACAGACATCTCCAGCCTCCAGCGACGTCCGGCAACCCCCCCCACACAAGACAATAACAAACCGCATTCGAGTCTCATTTAAGTCCCAGTAATTCCATGCATTTTCACAAGTTCCTCTGCAATTTTATCATTATTTCTGTTTTTTAATGTTGTAAGGTAGCATGTGTTTCGAAATTTTTGTTAATTATTATTATTATTATTTTTTTTTTTGGTGCGAGGAGGAATTCGTGACTGATGACGTCATGGGCCACGCCCCCTCATGCCTGTCACGCCCCCTTCCTTTTTCTCCCCTCCCTCTGTCACACCCTCCCCCACGGACCTTTTCTCTCTCCCCCTCCCTTATATCTTCCCATCCTCATCCTCCCCTCCTATTCCTCTCTCTCCTTCGGCCCCTTTTCTCACCCCTTTCCTTCTTATCTCTCCATTTCCTCTCCTTTCTCCCTTCTCCCATTCCTTTCTTCCCCTTTTCCCCTTCTTCGCCCTCCCTCCCTTTAAACTCTCCCCTCCATCTCCTCTACTCGCACTCCCTCCTCTCTTCCCACTTTCCCCTACCCTCTCTCCCCCTATTTCTCCCCTCTCCCCCGTCCCCCCGTGTCAACTGATGCATTGTGGGCCTTGCTGTTGTGTTATTACCTCACAGGGTCTGATTGGCCTGGGGGATTGTTTGTTATGGTAATGAGGTGATTAGCTTGGCCAGTTGATGGTAATGATGGGGCCATTGTTAGTACTTTCCTTCAAATGGTTGTTGCCTCATTAGCTTCATTATTTTCCTATACTGTTTTTA
>NC_137051.1:3410000-3430000 GCF_032717465.1 Coenobita brevimanus
AGGGAGACGAGTCAACTTTCGCTTTTCTTGTTCTTCTTTAACCCATCTTTATGTGGGCGGGGGAGGGGGAAGGGGAGGGGGAAAGTATGGCAGTGTGGTAGGGGAGGGGATGTGGGAGGCAGGGGAGGGAGGGAGTGTGGGAGGGTTGGAGAGGAGAAGGGAGGGAACGTGGGAGTGGAATGTAGGGAGAGGGAGAAAAGGGGGGGTAGGAGGGCAGAAGAGAGGGAACGTGGGAGTGGAATGTGGAGGGAAGGGGTTATGTGGAAGAGTGTGGGAAGGGAGGGAAGGGGATATGGAATGGAGTATGAGAGATAAGGGGAAGGGGAATGTGGGAGAGGAGGGGATTGTGGGTAAGGGAGAGAATGAGGTGAGGGGTAATGAAAGGCAAGACTGGTTGGAATGACATAATGGATTAGGCAATACTTCTCTTCATTTACCATTCCCTGACATATCTCATACCGATTATATATTTAGTTGCGTATTCCAAAGGTCTAAAAGGAAGGTAGGAGGGAAGGGGAGAGAATGGGAGGTGTGGAGAGAGAGGGGGGGTTGGGGAGTGTGTGAGGGAGAAGGGGAGCGGAGAAGTCAGATAAGAGATAGGGGAATGGGGGGGAGGCATTGGGTAGGGGGAAGGAGGTGGGGAGGGGGCGGAGGAGAGTGTGGAAGTAATAGGGGTGTGGAATCAGATGGTGGGAATGTGGAAGGAGGTGGGGGAACACACGAAGTAAGGGGAAGGGGGAATCAGGGGGGAGAGAGGAATGTGGGAGGGGAAGTGGGGCCCGGAGGAGAGTATGGTGGTAAAGGGAAGAGGGGAATGATTGGGGTGGAGGCAGTGATGGAGGGGAAAGAGGTAAAGTAGGAGGTAGGGGGAGCGTGGGAGGGAAGTGAAGTGTGGAGGAGTCAGTCAAGTGGGAGGTAGGGGAGTGCAGAAGTGGGGGGAGTGGTGGAATCAGGTGAGGGGGGGGATTCAGAGGGGGTGGAGAAAAGGTGGGGGGAGTAAGAGGGGATTGAGGAAGGGTGGGGGAATCAGAAGGGGTTGAGGGAGGGTTGGAAGGAGAAGAGGATGGGTGGGGAGGGGACGGAGGGAGGGTGGGAGGGGTGGAAGAGTCATACGGAAGAGAGGATGGTGTGGGAGGATGAGAAGTGGGAGTCATGTCACAGTTCCTGGAAGTTGTGGAAGATGATGGTGGGGAGGGGAGAGTGTGGAGGTGGTAGGTGTTGGGGGGAGGGGAAGGGAAGAAAACGTGGGAGGAGAGAGGAGGGAAGGGGAGGGAGTATGTGGGAGGAGTGAGGAAGAGAATATAGGAAGAGAGGGGAGGGAAGGGGACAGGAGGGAGAACGTGGGTGGAGTGAGGGGTGTGGGGGAGGTAGGTGTTGGAGGGGAGAAGAATGTTGAAGGAGAGGGGAGGGGTGGAAAGTGGGAGACAGAGGGGAGGCGAGGGGAATGTGGGAGGGGTGAAGGGTGTGGAAGGTGACTAAGACATGTAAGAAAAAATGAGAGAGAGAGAGAGGGAGTACAGAGTTTTAATTAATGTTCCAGCTTTGTGTGTCCCTTGCCAATATTGTGACTGGAGACTTGAAAAAAAAAAGAAAAAAAAGAAAGAAAGAAAGAAAGAAAAAGAGTAAGGGAGGAATTTTTATTGTATTTATTCATTTATTTATCTCTTATATTATCTCCCCCCCCTCCCCTGTGTAATAATGCCAATGGTATCTTTATCATTAAATTAAATATCAAAATAAAAATGACCCAAATAAGTCCTGCATTCACATCTGTTTGGTTCAGCATCTCAAAAAATATATATGACTAGTACAAACAAGAATCATGTATTAAATTGATTACACAGACCTACTTTTTATAAACATGCCTCAGATTGCATTGAGAGAGAGACAGAGACAGAGACAGACAGAGAAGTAGAAAAGAAAGTTTGTGGTGAGAGAGATGGGGAAGAAAGGTTGTGGTAAGGGAGAGAGAGACGTGGAAGAAAGTTAAGTTTGTGGTGAGAGAGAGAGAGAGAGAGACGTGGAGGAAAGTTTGTGGTAAGAGGAAAGAAAAAATAGACAGAAAGAGAGATTCACTTTGTCATACTTCCTTCAGCACATTTATCTAGTTGTTGTGCAGTATAATTAACACTAACAGTTTACTCGAAAAAAAAAAAAAACAGTATATAATTTTTAACCCCTTGACCCAGAGTATGTCATTTTTATCATTTTTATCATATCCACGTGATTTTATTTATTTTTTTTTTTTTGGGGGGTGCGGGGGATTTTTGGAACGGGGGGGGGAGGGTAGCTACAGCCTTCATTAACCCCTTTACTGCCAGAGACTTCTCGTAAAATCATGTTGATGTTGATAATATTAAACCCTACAGTTCGATGACATTTCTATCTATCTATCTACCTATCTTGTTTATTTATTTATTGCTTCCAGACGAGAAATACGTCGTTGGACTGAAGGGGCTTTTTTTAACATGGTCTAGGGCTGAATGGGTTGAGAGAGAAAATAGAGATAAGAGAGATAATAGATAGTAGAGATAAGAGATAAGGGAGATAATAGAGATATGAGAGAAAATAGAGATAGTAGAGATAAGAGATAAGGGAGATAATAGAGATATGAGATAAAATAGAGATAGTAGAGATAAGAGATAAGGGAGATAGTAGAGATAAAAAAGTTGAGATAACAGAAATAAAAGAGATAACAGAGAATCGTATAACTTATTAATACATTTTTTATATACAGAGAGAGAGAAATGTTAAAAGTATATGTTCCTTCTGTTTACTGGTGTGTCTTTAAGCACACTAAGCCAGCTGCTGTATAATTCAGTGCAGTGAAAAATAAGGACTGACAGCCAAGTAGGGTTAATGAGCTTAAATACACACACACACACACACACACACACACACACACACACACACACACACACATACGTATACACACACACGTCCATCCCATCCAGCCAGCCAGCCAGCCATACATACATCCACACACGACACACACACACACACACACACACACACACACACACACACACACACACACACGAGTGCCTGCGTGAGGGCATGGCTTTATATATACCTACTTCATGCTTCCTAAACCATCTTACAAAAGCATTTCCACTGCCCCATGTCCCTCCTAGAAAGTAGACCTAGTTGAACGGCTATACTCCTTTCACTCTAACTTGGCCTAGATTTTCTTCCTTTTGCAGCTTATTTCACGTAGCTCAGTGGCAGGAAAAGGCAATGCTACGGCTCTGCATCCTCTTCGTAGCACTTCTTCATGACCAGCAACATATTCGGATGTTTTAGTTACGTCTCAGCACTGAAGATGGAGAGACGGCAATTTTAGGCCAAGTTAGAGTAAAAGGAGTATAGCAACATGGCATATCGGTGACCTAGTGCCATGCTCTTATTAACTGTTTGTATAGAAGATGTTGGCATATGTGTGTGTGTGTGTGTGTGTGTGTGTGTGTGTGTGTGTGTGTGTGTGTGTGTGTGTGTTTCTAGTTTTATTAATTTGAGAGAGAGAGTGAGTGAGTGAGTGTCTATTCACTTGTGTGAGGAAGTAAGCATACCCTCTCTCCCCATTTTTTTTTTCCTCCCTTTTTACATAATTTTTTGGGTTTAAACATCACTGAGAATTCCATCAACAAAAGTTAACATCTTTAGAAAACACAGGTAACATAGGTGTGTAAAATCTAATATTTGCTGATGCTATATTTCAGGTCGGTACTGGTTGGTTATCTGTGGCGTGGAGTTCTTGGACGGGTTATCGTTGCGTACCGAGCCACCTTATCAGTACCGTGAGTGTTATTTTTGTGGCTAGTGATGCTGATGTGTATACCGATTGTCAGTCACATTATATTAACCTTCATTGATTGTTTTCATTTTTTTTTATTTATATTTATAGTTAGATATATTGATAGACACGTAGGTAGGTAGGTAGACAGATAGATAAATAAATGACCTGATTGATAGGTAGACAGACAGATAGATAGACAAATAAATAAACAGATAGATAGCTAGACAGATAAATGGATAGATAAGTAAATAAATAGATAGACAGATAGATAGATAGGTGGATGGGTAGATACTTTTTAATGCGTTTAGTTATATATAAATTTTTTTAATCAGTTGACCTCGCATGGAAGTAAGAAATTTTAATACTATATTGTGCATTTCTTTATTTATTTATTTTTACTTTTTTTTGACGAAACATGGAAGAGACTAAAAATTTTGATATTATTTTTATACACATTTTTTTACACTTAATTTTCGATGAAGCGTGGATGAGAGTAAATATGATGACTAGATGTTTCTACGTCTCGTGAGGAAAGGATGTCCAAATTCTTGTATCCTTTTCCACTGGGGCGAGACGGAAGGATCCCCACATCACGAGGGTGGGGGAGAAGGGGGGAGAGGGGATATCACGAGGGTGTGGGGGAGGGGGGGGGAGAGAGGGGATATCACGAGGGTGAAATATGGGGGAGGGGTGGGGGATATGAGGAGAGAGAAGATATGGGAGGTGCGAAGGGGGAAAGCAGAGTTTGAGAGAGAGAGAGAGGGGGGGGTAGGGAAGGAGAGAGGGGATGTGGGAGGTGCGAGGGGGAAAGGAGAGTTTGAGAGAGAGGGGAGGAAAGAGGGGAAGTGGGAGGTGTGAAAGGGGAAAGGAGAGTTGGAGAGAGAGGGGTGGAGAATGTTGGGAGAGAGAGGATATGGGAAGTGCGAAGGGTGAAAGGAGAGTTTGAGAGGGGGGTAGGGGAGGAGAGAGGGGATGTGAGAGGTGCGAAGGGGGAAAGGAGAGTTGGAGAGAGGGGGGAGGAAAGAGGGGAAGTGGGAGGTGTGAAAGGGGAAAGGAGAGTTGGAGAGAGAGGGGTGGAGAATGTTGGGAGAGAGAGGATATGGGAAGTGCGAAGGGTGAAAGGAGAGTTTGAGAGGGGGGTAGGGGAGGAGAGAGGGGATGTGAGAGGTGCGAAGGGGGAAAGGAGAGTTGGAGAGAGGGGGATATGTGGGAATTGGTGGGGTGGGGAGGGGAGTGTGTTTGTGCGTGGGAGGGTGAAGAACGGAAGATGGTGCTCGAGGTGAGGGGGAAGTGGGGGTGCATGTGGGTGTGAGGGGAGTGTGGGAGGAGGGGGAAGTGGGGGAGGTGATGTGGGAGGGGAGAGAACGGAAGCTGGTGCCGGAGGTGAGGGGAGAGAGGTGTGTGGGAGGTGCGGAGGGGGATGAAAAGAGGGGAGAATTTCGGAGAGAAAGGGGGGAAAGGGTGTCAGGGAGTGAGGAAGATATGTTTGGGAGAGAGAGAGAGCGGAAATGAAGGGAGAGTGTGTATGAGAGGTGAAATCATGGAAAGTGGTGCCATTGATGAGAGAGAGGGGGAGTGAAGGTATGTGCGATGAGTCACAGGTGTCTGGGAGGTGAGGGGTGCGTGGGAGGAGGTGAGAAATAGAGGCTGAGACTTGAAGAAAGGAAGGAATGTGGAGAGAGGGAGATGAAGGAAGGATTTTAGGAGTAGGGAAGGCAAGAAGGAAGGAAGGAACAAAAAAACGGAGGAATGTGGCAAGAGAGAGAGAGAGAGGCTGTTCGCACGTGTCAGGAAGTAAACATGCTCCCTGTCTCCGTTTTCTACATGTTTTTTACCTGTGCTTCCCACGCTGCCCCCTCACAACCCGTTCTGGGGTAGTCCGGCCACCTGGGGACTGGGGCGACTTGACCAATGCAGAGGCGGGGGAGAAAAAATTGATTAAAAAAAAAAAAAAAAAGGAAGCGAGAGTGTGTTTGTATTTTGTCGCGGGGAGGGAGCTTTAAGAATTTGTATAGAAGATAAGTACAGACAGAAAGACGCGTTGACCTCAGTAGACGGATAACAGACAGGTAGGTAGATGGATAGGTAGATAGATAGATAGACAGATAGTCAGGTAGATAGACAGATAGATGGCGATACATGCTGTGGTGGGGATCCTAGTACGGCATTATATACACTGTACATAAGATAAAGAAAGGCGCTATGACGAGTACAATATTAGTAACTTGGAAGTAATCATGGACAGTTTTTGTACTTGTGATGATGATGATGGTGATGATTATGGTGTTACTGATGCCTTGAAGCAGGTACTAGTAAAAGTAATGGCAGTATTGAAAATATAATGAAAATGAAGTGCAACATCGATGTAGTACCGGTATCATTATTATTATTATTATTATTATCATCATCATCATCAAAGTTGTGTTTGTTATGGGTGGTAATATATTATTATTATTATTATTATTATTATTATTGTTGTTGTTGTTGTTCTTGTAATTATCATTATTATTATCATCATCATCATTCTGTTACTATTATTATTATTATTATTATTATTATTATTATTATTATTAATACAGTGCACCCTCACCCTATCGTATAAGTTCACGTAAATGATCTGTTTTGGCAAGCCAGCACTTGATCCGACACTGTTTACACTTCTTAATGCCACTTAATGCATGTGTAAATAGCTTAATATCTGACATTGCTGGTGGGAGAGAGAGAGAGAGAGAGAGAGAGAAAGTATGAGTGAAGGAGGAAGTTAAAATGTGCTTGTGTAAGAGACAGACACATAGGTAGATTGACAGATACTCGTACATAGAGAGAGAGAGAGAGAGAGAGAGAGAGAGAGAGAGAGAGATGATACATACATAGGGAGAGAGAGAGCAGTGTGCCAGAGGACTGAGTCATAGAACAATGAGGGAATATAAAGTGACACGATGATGCTGAGGGCCAAGAGGAGGAGGAAGATAGCAGTGATGATGATAATGATGATTATGATGAGGAGGAGGATAGCAGTGATGATGATGAGGAGGAGGAGGAGAAGATAGCAGTGATGATGATGATGATGCTGAGAAGACAGTAGTGATGATGATGATGAGGAGGAATATGTCAGTGATGATGATGATGCTGAGAAGATAGTAGTGATGATGATGAGGAGGAGGAGGAGGAATATAGCAGTGATGATGATGATGATGAGGAGGAGGAGGAGGAGGAGGAAGAAGATAGCAATGATGATGATCGTGAGGAAGAAGATAGCAGTGATGATGATGATGATGAGGAGGAGGAGGAGGAAGAAGATAGCAGTGATGATGATGATGAGGAGGAAGAGAGCAGTGATGCTGGTGTTGATGATAAGTAGGAGGAGGACAGCAGTGATGATAACAATGATGATGATAACGATGATGATGATGGAGGAGGAGGAGGACGAAGAAGAAAACAGTGATGATGATGATGATGATGATGATGATAAGGAGGAGGAGGAGAATAGCACTGATGACGATGAGGAGGAGGAGGAGAAGAGCGAAGCGGTGATGATGAATAATGATGATGATGATGATAATTACAAGAGCGAGGAAGGTAGTATTGATAATAAATGCGATAATGATAAAGATGACAAAAAAAAATAAATAAAGGAAGAAAAAGAAAAATGAAGTGCAAATGCAGGTTAAAGAGAGAGTAAAGAAAATAAGTGAATGTAAATCGAGATACGAAGAAAGCGAGAAGAAGAGGTAGGGAAGAGGAAGAAAGGGAGGGAAGGAAGAGCTGGGGAGAAGGAGAAGAAGCGGGAGGGGGGAGCAAACATCAACAGTCCTATTGATCAGTTTGAGGTTGTTAGGGCAGGGCATGACTGTGGTATCTGATCTATGAGAGTATGAAGACAGAGAGAGAGAGAGAGAGAGGAAGGGAGAGACAAGTGTGGAGCAGAGAAAGATAAGGAAGAAGAGGAGATAAGAGAGAAGAGGAAGAAAGAGAGAGCATTCTGATAAAAAAAAAAAAAAACAGAGAGAGAGAGAAAGAGAGAGGAAGGAAGGGAGGGAGGTCTGTGGAAGATATCAGGGAGAGAACAGAGGGTCCTTGTGGCCACTCCCAGACTCCCTGACACCTGACACTCCCTCCCTTACTCCCTCCCTCACCATCTCCCTTACTCCCTCACCCTCTCTCTCTTACTCCCTCACCATCTCTTCCTAACTCCATCCTTTTCCCTTACTCCCTCCCTCTCCCTCACCTTTCTCCCTTACTCCCCTCCTCTCCCTCACCTCTCCCTTACTCCCTCCCTCTCCCTCACCCTCTCTCCCTTATTCCTTCCCTCTCCCTTCTCCTCTCACACTTAGACCTCCTTCCTTACTCCCTCTCTCTCCCTCATTTTCTTCCTCACTCCCCCTCTCTCTCACTCCACCTTCCTCACCCTCTCTGCCTTACTCCCTTACCTTTTTCTTCCTCAACCTCTCTCCCTTACCACTCCCTATTAGGACTGGGGGGAGAGGCAAAGGGAGGGAAGAAGAGGGGAGTGTAAATGGGGAGTAGGGAGGAAGATAATCATACGAGGAACGCTTGAAAGAGCTGAGTCTGTTTGACTTACTAAAACACCGATTTCTTGGGGAATTAACTCAGGTATTCAGAAATCTGATTATAGTAGAGGTAATGATTATAAAATTCTGGGAGTAAACATTTCCAGTCAAACGAAACTAAACACATTTTTTTTACTTTAATAAGGTTGTAAACATTATGGAACAAGTTGCCCAGGAATGAGGTTGACAGCAGTACGGTAAAAACATTTAAAGGTCGCTTAGGGAAGTACTGAGCCTTAAATCCACAGCTTAACACACTCGTGGCTAAATAATACGAGAAAGTCAAAGTTGTTTTCCTCTCAGATCATGGTAAATGCAGCATCAGCACCATACTCTGAAATTAGTGTTACTTTTCCCTTACAAATTCATGTAGGATAATATGTAGTTTCCCCTTTCAACCATTCTTGTGAAATTTCTGTGATTTATTTTCTATGCTACACGGTGGTCCTTCTCACTTTTTCCTGCCGGCTTTGGTTTGAGGGTTTGGTGGGCAGAGGGGGGTTTCTTGATTTCCTTTTCATATCTCCTACTCTTAGATTTAGATATAGATATTGGGAATTAGATATAGACATAGAGAATTATATATAAACTTAGTATCCTCTCTAACAAACAGCCTCGAAAGGACCACTAGGTTCGGTGCTGTTTGTTTTTCTTTGTACTCCTCTGATACTACCCTCACTGCCCTTCCCCCCCTCTGTATCCCCCTCCATATCCCCCTCCCCATCCCTTCCCCCCTCCCACTCCTCCCTTCTTTTTACCCCTCATCCCTCACACCCTTATCGCCCTTTGCAACCACTTTCTCCTTTCTCCCCTCACACCCTTCCCTCTTTCCTCTCCTCATCCCTGACCCCATCCCATCCTAAGCACCCCTCGCTCACCCTTTTATCCTTATTCCTCTCCATTTCTCCCACACCACACATCCCCTACCCTCACCACCCATCTTACTACACCCTTCCTCCTCCCTCCCCTCTCCCCTCGCCACCCTACAACACTCTTCCGTTCTTCTTCCCTCACCCCCCCTCCTCCTACCTTCCCTTCCTACACTCCCCTCCCTTCCCTCCATCACCACCCCTCACCCCCTCCACCCTCCGTACATTACTCTTCAGTTCTTTTCTTTCCTTACCCCTCTCCCTCCCTCTCTCCCTCCACCTCCCCTCACCCTCACCACCCACTCTACATTACTCTTCAGTTTTCCTCTTTCCTCACCCCCTCTCCCACCCCCTCCCCTCCGCCTCTCCTCCATCTCCCCTCACCCACACCACCCACTCTACATAGCATCTCAGTTTTCTTCTTCCCTCCCCCTGTCCCCCTCTCTCTCCCACTTCCCTCCTCCTCCCTCTCCCTTCCCCCTCTCTCTCCCACTTCCCTCGCCCTCCCTCTCCCTTCCCCCTCTCTCTCCCACTTCCCTCTCCCTCTATCTCCCTTCTCTCTCTCCCACTTCCCTCCCCTTCCCCTCCCACACACCTTATTCATCCCCCTCACAACACCCCCGACATTACTCCTCAGTTTTCCTCTTTCCATACCCCTCCTCCATTCCCCCCTACCCCCTCCTCTGCCCTTCGTGTGTGGGGGGGGTGGGGGTGATGTGCATGTCAGCTGTTCGCGCCCAATAAAAAGGACATTTAACTCGCGGGAAAAAAGTGGACCTCGGATGCAAATGTAAGGGGGAGCTGTGGGAACGATGGGGGGAGGGGAAGGGGAGAGGGAGGGGAAGGAAGAGGGGTAGGGGGAAGGCGAGAACTTGAAGAGGGGGTTATGTGGGAAAGAGAGGTTCTGGGAGTGTATGGTAGAAGGGAGGTGGGAGAGGGGGAATATGCAGTGAGAGGAGAAGGGGGAAGGGGAGGGGGGAACTAGAGGAGGGGGTTATGTGGGAGGAAGAGGTTATGTGGTATGTGAGAAAAGAGGTGGGGGAGAGGGGTATATGCAGAGAGAGGAGGGGGAGATAGGTGGAGAGGGGGCAAAGAGTGAGAAGGAGAGGAAAGGGAGAGTGTGATGGGGTGTAGGTTATGTGAGAGAGAGAGAGAGAGAGAGAGAGAGAGAGAGAGAGAGGCATTTGGAAGGAGGAGGAGATTACGTGAGAATGGGAGTAGGGAAAGAAGGGAGGGGGAGGGGAGGGAAGAAAGTAGGAAGAGAGGATTACGTGAGAGAGGAGGGGGGGGGGTAGAAGGAGGAAGCGAGAGAGCGGGGAGGAAAGGGAGGGAGTATGGATGTGGGAGAGGGTGCGTAGAAGAGGGAAGTGAGGGGAGAAGAAGAGGAGGGGTGGATTACGTACAAGTGGGAGGAAAGAGGGAAGGGAGAGGCAGGGGGTAGGAGGCGATTAATATGTGAGAGAGGGGAAAGGGGAAGAATGAGGGGAAGGGAAGGGGGAGGTGGAGAGAGAGAGGAGGGGAGGAAATAGGAAGGGGGAGGTGGAGAGAGAGGAGGGGAGGAAATAGGAAGAGGGAATTACGTGGGGGTGGGGGGAGGGAGGGAGGAAAGGAGGAGGGGAGGGGAGAGGGGAGGTGGTGGGAAAGGTAGTGGGGTGCTGTGAGATAGCAAGAACAGACAGACAGACTGACAGACAGAACAAAGAAAAGGTTGATAAGGAATGAGTGACAGAAGCAAACAAGAAATATAGAGGACAGGACAATGAGAGAGAGAGAGAAGAGAGAGAGAGAGAGAGAGAGAGAATCAGTGAAAGGTTGATGGATGATGAAAAAAATATCACACACACACACACACACACACACACACACACACACACACACACACACACACACACACACAGATCCTTGCCCCAACCCACCATACCAACAACAACAACAACAACAACCACACATAACACAGGTAATGGACTGTTAATTAATACCTGAATATCAACAGAGGAGAATGACCTAAAGAAGCCTCGTATTTAACTAAGCTATTCATAAGTAAGTGCAGTAGCTATGTATGTAAGTCTGTGTGTATACCTGTATGTATGTATGCAGGTAAATTGGCAGGTAGGTGGGTAGGTATGTGTATGTCTATGTATGTATATATATGTAGGTAGGTAGGTAGGTAGACAGTTAGGTGGATAGGTGTGTATGTATGCATGTGTGTATAGGAATGTAGGTAGGTGGGTAGGTATGTCTTTATGCGTGTATATTTATGTATGTATGTATGTAGGCTAGGGGTAATTAGATCATTTACACTACCTACTGAGTAATCAAAAGTTAATGAGATGTTACCAAATTAACCTTTAACAGGTGAAGTGGCTTGAAATCTGGCTTCATTAGCGCGGAATCCAAGACATTATAAAAAAAAAAAAAAACTTACCTAAATAGCATGAATTGTTTTGTTTTGGCTTTAATTAGTTGATTGATTGAGGTAGACAGGTAAACAGATGATAAAGCAGGTTGATTAGTTGATTACTGTCGGTTTGCTTACACCTAAGGAAGATTCGTAGCTCATTTCACTTCAGTTGATGGTTAAATGGAGAGAGAGAGAGAGAGAGAGAGAGAGAAAGAGAGAGGGGGAGAGAGAGAGAGGGTGGTATAGTGGATGGAATGACCACTATCGCACCAGCTGTACCTCTCTCCTCGCTCTACCACTCAGGCGTAGCGTCTCTCTCTCTCTCTCTCTCTCTCTCTCTCTCTCTCTCACACACACACACACACACACACACACACACACACACACACACACACACACACACACACACACTCAAACGGAAGTGTATAACGGGTAGATAGAAAAATATGAGAGAGAGAGAGAGAGAGTGAGATGGGTTGGCAGGAGTGGAGGAGACAGCGTGAGAAAGGAAAAATGAGAGAGAAAGAGAGAGAGAGAGATTGCTTAACTTCTCGCTCTCCTTCTCTCTCTCCTCTCTTTCACGTGCCGGACATAATATACATAATCTTTATTTATCTCTTTCTCTCTTTCTATCCATTTAGCTGTCTATCTATCTGTCTATCTATCCATCTCTCTCTGTGGTATCTCTGTCTCCCTGTTTATCCATTTATCTCCGTCAATCTGTCTGTCTGTCTGTCTTTCGAATGTCTATCTATCTATCTATCTATCTATCTATCTATCCGTCTATATTTTCATTCCAGTATGCCTCATCTTTTATAGCCACCCACTTATGTTACTATTATGTTTATAGATAGATTGATAGATAGATAGAAAAGGATATATAGACATGTAAAACGGTAGATAGATGGATAGATATAAAAGGATAGATAGATACATAGAGGGACAGGTATACATAGATTTAGCCTATTTTTCCCATCCCATATATACAAAAACACGAATATATGTAGAACTTCGTCCGTTCTGTATAATTTCAATGCTATAGGGGGAGTATTCAGTATAGACGGTTAGATATAGGCTTCAGTAATTCCCTGTGGGGATGTAAATATAAGTAAATCGAGTGACAGCTGAAAGAAATATATATGAAGTCATGGTACTGAAGGGGTTAATAGTTCTCTCTCTCTCTCTCTCTCTCTCTCTCTCTCTCTCTCTCTCTCTCTCTCTCTCTCTCTCTCTCTCTCTCTCTCTCTCTCTCTCTCTCTCTCCCATCCCTGCCTTTCTTCCCTCCCCTCTCTCCTTTCTTCCTCCACAATGCCCTCCTAATTCCCCTCCTGTGCCTTCCTGACATGAAAGAGAGGGGGGGGAGGGGGAGAAGGGGGAAAGATTTTACTGTTACAAATAGCTTCTGGTACCTCTCTCTCTCTCTCTCTCTCTCTCTCTCTCTCTCTCTCTCTCTCTCTCTCTATATATATATATATATATATATATATATATATATATATATATATATATATGGTATATGTATAGACAGATAGATAGGTAGTATAAGAATGCAGTGGACATAATGAATGAAAAATGTGATAGATAGACAGAAAGGTAGATAGAAAGATAAACTGCAAGAATCACTCAAAGGAATGATAGATAAAAAAAAAAAAATGTACGGGCAGCTGTACGTACTCCGGTTTTTACATATCCGTATCTGGTTCAGAATAAAGAAGGTATGCAGTATGAGGTCTTCAGTGCCGGTATAGCAAGGGTGTCCGGTATAGCGAGGGGGGCCGTATGACGAGGATGGCCGTTATAGTGAGGACGGCCGGTATAAAGAAGTTGTCCGAAACAGCGAGGTTGTCTGTCCGTTGTAGCGAGTGTCCGGAATAACGAGGTTGTCTTTGTCCGGTATAGCGAGGGTATCAGGATGCCACCACCGTTGCTAAATCCTTCCTTTCACCAGAGTCTCCCTTATTTTTACTTCCTTTAATACTCCACCATTTTTTTGCCCGCTACCATGGGAAGGGGACTGCATTTGTGAAGGAGAGAGGCAGGGAGAGAAGGAGAGAGAGGAGGGGGGAGGAGGGGAGAAGAGGAGCGGGAGAAGTCGGGGCAGGGGGAGGGAAGGAAGGGCGGGAGAAGAGATGGAAGGGGATGAGATGAAAGGGAGATGAGAAAGGGAAGGGTCGGAAGGAGAAAGGGAGAGAGGGCAGAAGGGAAGGGAAAGAGAGAAGGGGGGATGAGAAGGGATGAGATGAAAGAATTATCATAAATGGAGAGGAGGTAAGGGTGAAAAAAAAAAAGAGGGGGGGGGAAGGAAGGAGAGATGGGAGGGAATAAGGGGAGAGGAATATCAGAAATAGAGGGGAGGCGAGAAAGGAAAAATAAAAGAGAGGTGAAGGAGGGAGGGTATTTTGGGAGATACGGCAAGAGAAGGATGGAAGTAAAGAAGATTAATGGAATGGGAGGAACGAAAAGAGAGAGGGTAAGGAGAAAGAAAATAAGTCAGGAAATGAGTGAGGAAGAAGGAGAGAGAGAGAGAGAGAGAGAGAGAGAGGGACACGGGAGGATAAGAGAGAAGGCAAGGAAGGAGGGACACTAGGGAAGAATATGGGAAAGAGATCTGAAGGAAGGAGAAAGTGGGGTGGAAAGGAAAGGGACAGGAGAGAGACGGAAAGGAAGGAAAAGGGGCATTAGGGAAGGAGGGAGGAAGGGACAATGTATGAAGAGGGAAGAATCTAATGACAGATTGATGGGAAAAAAATTGATATATTGATTGATTGATTGAAAGAGAGAGAAGATAAAAGAAGACTAAAAGAATAATAATAAGAAAGAAAGATTAGCTTCAAAAGGATGCAACAAGGAAGCAAAAAGAAATAGAGAAGAAGGAAAGAAAAAAGGAAGGGGAGAGAAGAGAGAGAAGGAGGGGGGGGGTGGATGAGGTAGCGGAAAGGGCGTATCCAGATCTTTTCAAATGGTAATACGGAATTGAAGCGGGGGGGGGGGAGAGGGTTCTTTTGAGCGGGAGGGGGGGAAAGAAGGAGGGACGGAGAGAGAAGAAGGAAGAGAGAGAGAGAGAGAAGAGGAGAAGACGAGAGAATGTGAAATGGTGATTGAGTTTGCCTCTGTGTGTGTGTGTGTGTGTGTGTGTGTGTGTGTGTGTGTGTGTGTGTGTGTGTGTGTGTGAAAGATACAGAGACCACACAAAGTTATCTCTCCTTATCTACTGATTTAACTTTAACATAAAAAATTAAATGTAAATAAAATGATAAATACTTGTAACAGTAAAAAATGACAAAAGAAAAGCGGTAATGAGTAAGTTGTAAACAATAAAGACTATCAACAAAAGCAAATTAAAAAGCTCTCTCTCCCACCCTCAGAACCGTGGAATATGAACACGAATAATAGATAGATTAGATAGATAGATAAAATCGTTGGCAGCAGCACCTTTGATACTAAAATACTGATGGGAAATTTAATGGGACAGTGGAAATTAGGGCTAGTATGCCTAAATGGAGTGTTTGTATTGGTTTGAATGGGAGAGTTTTTAGCATGGTGAGATAGATATAGGTTGGTAGATAGATAGAATGATAGATTGACTGACTGAGTGAGGGGTGAGTAATAGATTTCGAGAGAGAGAGAGAGAGAGAGAGAGAGAGAGAGAGAGAGCAGATACAGGAAGATGAGGAGGAGGAAAAGGAAACAGGGAAATAAAAATCAATATTTTTATCTTTACATCCACTCCATCCATCATTCTCTCTCTCTCTCTCTCTCTCTCTCTCTCTCTCTCTCTCTCTCTCTCTCTCTCTCTCTCTCTCTCTCTCTCTCCTTCTTCTCCTTCTTCCCCTTCTCCATTTTTCTTCTCTTTCTTCTCTTACACTCCAGTCTCCTCCTCCTCCTCCTCCTCCTCCCTTCCCTGTCACGTTTCCTCTCAATTTCTCTCAAGTGTTCTTTTCCTTCTCTATCTGCCTCCGTCTTCCTCTTCCCTCTCCGTCTTCCCTCGTCTCACACTCTCTTCCTTTCCTTTTCTCCTCACTCTCCCTCCCTCTCCCTTCTTCCCTTTCTCTCCCTCCACTCCTCCCTTTCTCTCCCTTTCTCCCTTCCTGCCTCTTCCTTTCAGAACCCTTTCTTGTATCATTTTCCTTTTATTTTTTTTTGTATTTATTTCTCCATTTATTTTTCCCCATCCCATCTTTCCTCCATATATCAAACCACCCGTCATTCTCTCTCTCTCTCTCTCTCTCTCTCTCTCTCTCTCTCTCACACACACACACACACACACACACACACACGGGCCATATCACAAAAGTCAGTGGGTGCATTCATACATTTTGAGGGCCAGGTGGTGGTCAAGTGGTGTGGTTTTGGACTGGTGACCGAAAGAACGCTTGATCAACCCCACGCTACGTAAAAAAAATAAAGAAAGAAAGAAAGAAAGACAGAAAAGAAAAGAAAACGTATGGATGGGATGGAATGAGGAGGGGGTGCTTATCTGGGGAGTTTAAGGGAGGGTAGGATAAATAGATTACTGATAAGGGGCACTCCAAGATAAGAAATGGGTGTTTAGGTGGAGTGGTGTGGTGTAGTGGGGTGGGGTGGTGGGGTAGTACTGGGTGAGATGGGACAGGGTGGTGTGTAGCGAAGTGGTGTAGGGTGATGTGAAGTGGTATGGTGTGGAGTGGTGTGATGTGCTGAGTTTGTAGGGTGGTGTGGAGTAGGATAGGCTGGGATGGTATGGATTCAGTGGAGTTGCATAGCGTGGGGTGGAGTAAGGTGATGTGGGGAGGAATACTGTGTGGTGGAGTGGGGTGTATTAAACTCTTATGGAGTGGAATGGAGCGATGTGTGTAGTAGAGTGGTGTGATATGGGATGAAATGGGGTGGGGTGGGTTAATGGTGGAGGGTGATGTGGAGTGGCATGGTGTGGAGTGGCGTGATCTGCAGTTGTGTGTAGTGAGGTGGCATGGATTGAGATAGGGTAGAGTGGAATGGTGTGGGGTGATATGGAATAGTATAATGTGCAGTGATGTGGAATATTATGGTGTGGAGTGGCGTGAACGTGTGTGTGGTGGGATAGCGTGAGATGAGATAGGCTGGAGTGAAGTGGAGTGGTATGGTGTGGGGTGGAATGGTGTAGACTGGAGCGGTGTGGCGTGGTATGGTGTGGGGTGGAACTATGTGGAGTGGTATGGTGTAGGGTGGAGCGATGTGGAGTGGTAGGGTGTGGTGTGATGTGATGTGGAATGGTAGGGTGTGGTGTGAAGTGATGTGGAGTGGTATAGTGTGGAGTGGAGTGATGTGGAATGGTAGGGTGTGGGGTGGAGTTGGTTAATGCAGGGTAGGGCTATGAGTGATGGGAACATGATGACGTAAACACAGTGGGAGTATGAGCAGGGGCGCTGTGACGGACGGGGCGGGGTGGGGCAGGGTGAAACGGGGCGGGACGGAATGGGACAGGGTGGAAGGGGCCGGGACGGAATGGGACAGAAGGGAACAGAGTGGAACGGGGCGGGGTTGTTATGAGGGAGGGTGCTCGAGGGAACGGGGCAGCGGAACGGGGCGGAATGGGATGCGGTAGGAAGAGATGGCTCAGTCCTATCAGTACTTAGGAAATATAGTGAAGGAGAAGGGGGGTGGAACGTACGTAGGAGCAAGAGGCAGGAGTAACTTATAAGGAACTCGAGTAGATAAGGAACGGAAGCCTTATCGGTACTTGGGAAGCTACTGGGAGGCGGGGTCGAGTGGATCGGGGGCGGGGCATATAGAGGAGGGGGAGTGGTGGAGGGGGAGAGCTATATTAAGCGTTTGTCTGTAAGAGCCTTTCCCCCATCAAATAAATAATTAAATAAAAATGATCACTGTGACTATTTTGGAAACTTTTGGGAGGGGGCAGAGCAGATTATTATTATTATTATTATTATTATTATTGTTATTACATTAACTGATAAGAGCTAGTTGTCAATAAACATCAATATTTTTTAAGCCACTGGGGGCGGGGTCGAGTGGGGCGGGGCGGGGCGGGGCGTATCCATCGGGGGGAAGGGGGGGTGGAGTTGGGGAGGGGGAGAGGGAAGGGGGAGCTTAGCGGGCCACCTCCTCTCTCTCTCTCTCCCAGCCAAGTCAGTCCACGCGCGTATCTCAACACGTACACACGCGCGTCCCCGTCACGTGCCCTCCCCCCCTTTCCCTTCAGTCCCTCCCCTGGGGCACCACACACATAGCCCCGGAGTATATGTAGCCCCAGTGACGCCAAAAGCCTACGGACTACCCAGATACGCTCGAGTATACGCCAAAATCTTAAGCTAACCCCATCCAAATTGACGCAGATACGCTGGACCCAATCTTTGTTGAATCCTATGATACGCCAAAGTAGCCTGCAATACGCCAAAATCCCACCGCAATCCACTCCAAAAATACGCAACACCCACCCATCTCGCCCTCGTAATACGCCAAAGTAGCCTGCAATACGCCCGGACACACTGGAGAAGACTGCAGACTACCCAGACCTTCTTTCACAATACGCCAAAAATAGCCAGATCCCACCGTAGCAGACTCAGAGGTACGCCAAAGTAAGCTGATAGACGCCAAAATACGCTGTGACGTTGAGGTAGATTATTGCCTTGAAAGTACCCTCATCCATTCAAAATCTCGCCAAAGTAGCCCTGAAGGTGAGGAAGACAGCCCCAGGTACGCCAAGGTAGGCCCTGAGATTCGGCCAAGTAGCCCCCTTTGAGAGACTCCAGACTACACCTGAAATAGTAGTCCAGAAATAGCGAACAGAATCTACCCAGCCCAAACACACCCGCCAAACTCGCCAAAAGAGCCCCGGAGACTTCAGAACCCAGGTAAAATCACCCTTAGTATACGCCAAAAATAGCCCCACTCGTTCGTACAGTAGCCCCTAAAATCGCCCAAAACACATCCTACACCTAAATATATAGCCCTTAAAACGCCAAAAATAACCTAAAAAGTAGCCTAACGTTCTTCAGATTCACCTAAAATCAGAAGTCAATCATCGAGAGGGGGAAAATAAGAAGCACACTAATCCCGTGAAAATTTACAGTAAAACGCGTCCAGATTTACGGAAAATCACGTAAAAAGTAAAAAAAAAAAAAAATCATATATATATACGTGTGACTGAAGACCCGTAAATTCAAAAAAATAAAAATAAATAGAATAAAAAGGGGGCAGTGAAGTTTATTATACAAGTGAGTGAACGGTAAACTGAACTAAAAAAAAAAAAATATTCAACCCCCCCCCCCAAATTGAAAGGGTTTTGAGGGGGTTTCTCAGCTGGACGGTTTTGATTGTGGTGGTTTTTGCCCCGTTCCACCGTTCCCCTGTCTCTCTCGCTCCGTACACAGGAAGCAGGGAGAGCTCCAGAGGTAAGCTTGCCATATGCTGTACAGAGCTTTTTAGTGTAGTAGGATGGGAGAGCTCTTGGCAGACCATTAAATAACCACTGGGTCCTTGCAAATACCCTTTTAAATAACCGGTGGATCCTTGCAAATAGGTGTAAATGGCTTGTAAATTTGTAAAACCTTTTGAGGATAATTTAGAATTTACTGTATAGAGCAACAGTTGTAAGTTATGATTATAGAGCCGTAGAGCTTTGGTAAACCGTGATGTATACTGTAGAATAACGGCAAACTTCATATCGGTAAACCGCTCTGTGTATACTGCTGATAAACCTCTCTAGGGCTTTAGTAAACTGTGAACTTTAGGAACTCGATAAAACGCTGGTAATAGCAACAAGTGAATGAAACTGTAAATCATGTGCAGGAGAGACGTTTAAGCATGCAACGTAAGGAAGATTTACACAAACAACTTTAACTACTACGTAACTGTAAACAAAATGTAAGTAATGATTGTAAACATAATTATATAAACTCCTGAAAACGATATATAAACATAAATGGATGTAAATATGTGAATGGTTGTGAAAGACGTTGTGTAAATGGACCGAGATGTGTAAATGGCTGTAAAAGAAGTCAGCTTAGTATAAACAGACGTGTAAACGGTTGTAAAAGAAGTCAGCTTAGTATAAACAGGCGTGTAAATGTCTGTAAATACGTGCAGGTGGATGTAAAACAGATCATCACATTTTAGGAGTAGATAAAACAACACCAGATTGACGCAATGCAGGTGCTGGTGTAGTTAAGTCGCTGGTATATCTTGTAAATCGATGTAAGTAAATTAAGTGTAAATATAAAGCCATGTACACGCAAGGACAGTCCCCTGGTTTACACGTTTTTAGGGATATGTTGACCAGAACCGGTTTTTTGCCTTAGCAAGTCAAAGTAAACCTGTAAATAAACCCAGTGTGTGTTTTTAAGAGATTTACAGTTAAGGGGATGTCAAGATTTTAGGCTGTTTTA